>NC_041373.1:16983816-17016316 GCF_900634415.1 Cottoperca gobio | reverse complement strand
ATGCGAGTCAATTTTGGAAAACATCTGAAAATAACATTGATTGAACCCTTCTGGCACAGTGGCAGCACACATTCATTACTCTGACTGAGGTGCTTCCGCTATCTCTGAAGCTGCCATCCAGTTTGAACAGGTTGTTTTTCATCCTGTGACTCATCTCCAATTATTCTATTAGTGCTGACATACTTTGTCCAGGAGTCTCTCATTAATGCTATTACTATTCATCAAGTCGTCTTTGCATCACTCCTGCATCACTCCTAAGTGCAGGTGTTAACTAATTGGCCTCATGTAAGCGCAGGTGGACGTGACAGGCAGGGGAAGTGAATGCTCATATACCCATTATGATACAGATGGTATAGGACACGTGCATGCAGCTGCAACTTAGTGTAACTATCTCCACACTCGTATCACGCGAGGTTGATCGAGTTTGTCGGGCCACACCTGTCGGTTAACAATGCGAGTAATTATTAACCATTAATCATCAAATAACGTGTTCGTGGTAACCGGTCGCTTCGCCATCGTTCCTCTTGAGCAAGTGGAAAGTCCGCAGCTTTAACGTTGCATCCGTGCATCTGCAGAATGTTTAAGTAGAAGACGAAGTCTTGAACCCCCGGCTCGGCCGTCATTCCTCGACTGCCTGGAATGGACGTCAGCGAGACTGTGTGAATTGTCTCATTGCAGCGAGCGGAGTAGCAAACACGCTGAACAAACAGAAAGACAGAGGCCTCACCAAAGTCTTTGGAGGCCAGGGGAGGCTCACACTTTATGGAAATAGAGAAACATTTACTTCTTTTTACTGGTGCTGTACGTACTCCAACAAAAGACACAAGACGGAGTTAAACAATAATAGAAGTGTCAGAACGTACAGACTTTAAGAGAGGACAGCTCTGCAGGATTTACGCTTGCTTGTTATTGCCTGAAGTGAATCTTTAATCATTCACTGCACAATAGGTGCTTAATTTCATACTAATAGTCCCGAGAATTGAGCATAATTTCCTTTACACTGCACGATCGTGGAGAAGGCTGTGCTGACTACATCTCTGCTGCAGACACCTGTAAGGATTGGAAGTTGTTTTCTTACCGCCCTCTGTGAATGATGTGGTGTAAAAAGCATTTGCGTCACTGTGGTTGGCAGGCGTTTGCAGAAAGTTACCCGAGGCTTTTAAATTCTCTCTTTCAAATTGCTGCTATAATGGAGGTGAAGGTGTAACTCAATCAGCGAGTCAGACGTCACAACTGCCTGAAGACGGGACAGGAGTGAAGACGTCACTTTATCAGCTAGTTACTTGCAGAATGTATGACTGTAACATGACATCATTTTTTAGCATGTGTATACGTTAGATAGACAAAGAATGACACTTAACAGGGCTTAACTTTAGTCGTGTCTTGACCTTTGATTTGATCATTTGGGGTTCACAACCTAGACACACGACGCTCGATTGAAGGCCAAAGTGTCCACGTTCAAGCTTTACTTTCTCTCGTGAAATCACACTTGATTACAGCTTCACACCAGTAAACAACTTCCTGTCATCTTTCTAACACAGTGCCCCGACAGCACGGCTCACTGCGTGTATTTAAAAGTTATAGTTTTCAGTGGGCGTACAATTAGAAACTTCCTGTGCATTAGGCCGTGGCTGGACTCCACAGGGAGTTGCCATTCCACTCTGAAAAGCAGCAGGTATTTAGGGACTGAAAAATGTTACGGGAGAAAGAATAGCACCATCCCCACCCCTTCCACCTTTTCTCTGCGCTGTTTGTCACGGCAAAATTGTTTTTTTGAAATATTGAAGTACCCTGTCAGCCTGAGAAAAATGATAATGTCTGCCGGAGCGTTTTACTTCTCCCCAGAGATGAGGACTCAGATAACTTGTTGATGTTTTGGTTAAGAATGTGTCGCATTTCAAATATCTGCTATTTAACGGGACTGTTTTGCTCTCTAGACACGACACACAGCATTCTCTGCAGCGTCGCTACATGATGGGCAATTTATCGGGGAACAATAAACGGTTCCCAAACGTCGGCGAAGGTGCACTTGCCTTTATCTTTCTCCCTGCTGCAGACTCATTTGTCCTGGCTCAAAGAAACGTAAAGTTAGAAACGTTAGTCTGAGAACTTCTAAAGCTTTCGTCTTTGCAAAAGTGGATAGTTCACTAGATGGAGAGGAGCAGGCTCACCATTAATAACAATGTGTCTCTCCATTAAGAGTATGTCTCCTGGTTTTAGACCTTAATAATGGTCGCCTGTTAAAGTGCTTTCTTTAAATTTCTGTACATTTAGAGAAACATTCTCAGATGTAGTGCCCACTTTAGGCTATTTAAAGTAATGACGTGCAGCTTCTAATTGGGAAAATAGTTCGACATAAATTGATACCTCTCTCATATCTGAGGCAGTTAGCTTAGCTTAGCTTAGCTTAGCTTAGCTTAGCTTAGCTTAGCTTATCTTATTTAGCTTAGTTTAGCTTAGTTTAGCAGGGGAAGGGGAAACAGCTAGTCTGGGCTTGTCCAAGGTTTAACCAGCAATTCTAAATTCTTAAAAATATTACTTGTTTAATCTGTTTGAGATGAGTCAGGATTATTGTTACTCTGGGACGCAGGTTTAGCTGTGCCCTCCTGCTTCGAGTATTTAATGCTAAGATAAGCTAACCGTCTCCTCGCTCCAGCCACATACTGCACAGCTCTACTGCTCATGATGTATGTTTGCAGTATGGGCAGTTTACAATTAGCTCGACCATATGGCATTAGTGTCCGGGCCACTAACCTATCACACCAGTCGCAGATTGTTTTCCCAAACCAGGCTTGAAACGGTTGAAAACAAGTAAAATAGAGGAGTGTGGATGTGTTTTTTAAAGAGTCCACTCATTGCTCAGTCAGCTACGACTCCTTTCGTCACACTCCACAGCTGTCTAATGATCCCAGAGCTCCAACAGCCTCCTCCTGCATCCACTATTAAACGACAGGCTCGCCAATACTCTGGGAGTTTCCTCCAAGGGACCTCTAAAGAGACCGGAGACTCACTTACCGCTCAATAAACCGTGACGTCGGAGCATCTAAAACCCCGTCACACTTCAGTCCTTTCACAGAAATATCTCATGATTCTTTTTTGAACCCCTCGCTCGGCATCTAAAGTCGCTCATCAGCCATTCGAGGTGGCGTCTTTGATTTAGTTTTCACCATTATTCAACATTTTATAGATGATTCTTCAATAAAGTAAAAATAATTGGCAGAATAAACGATAAAAATGAAATACAGTTGCAGAAATGTTGAACTTAAGGAACTTAGCAATGCACCCTTGCTTTTAGTTCATACAAAGCTTTCAAATGAAGCTTTGAATGTCTGTCATCATACGTTATAGAACATTCTGTTGTGAAATATCTTTTAGATTTGTCTGAAATCTCATCCACAGTCGCCTCCCGATGTGTTTCCATCACACTGATGATAACAGGAAGTGAGTAGCTCATTTATGGCAACCTCCAGACAGCGTCTCTCCCCACCTGCATTACAATGTGTGCAATTGAGAAACCATTTGACCCTGAGTCACATAGGACGTGTCCACACACACTCACACACACACACACACACACACACACCCTGCAAGCCTGCATGGACAAGTGGATGTGATGCATCACGGCGATAAAATGTTTCTACAAGATGGTGACCGGTGACAAGTTGCACTTGGGGAGTAAACGCGACAGAGGAAGGATTGGCAGTTAGATAAAGTGGTGAAATAAAGGTGAGCCTGAGGAAAGAAGCCAACTGGTCAACCACCAGTGTTTGCACTGCGAGCGTGAGCTCATATTGTACACTTCCTTATCTAACACCTAATAGGCAGGAGTTGGCACGGGGCACTCCCAGCTCTTACACGGCATCACCTGTTGAGAATGTCGAAGGCGTTTCTCTGCCTCCTGTCTGCAGGCTTGTAAAACAGGCATTAATACACATATTATTTTAACTGAACCAGTTTTTCGATTACCAACTTTGTTACAACACAAAAAGAAACGTTGTTCTTACGCTTTTTCAGCCTTCGCCGTGAACTACAGTTCGACATGTGACGATATGAGGAGTGGTGTCACAGTTATCCTGCCCAACATCATTATGATTCATGATATTACCCTGATAGATATGTACAAAACTCTTAAAATGGCACTGAAAACGGAAATGGAATCACGTTTAGTTAAGAAACATATATTTGTAATGCATCACAGATAGGACAAACATCTTTTATTTGTGAACAATATACAATCAAACAATCTTAAATTAGGTCATCATAAATCATAAGGTCTCCCTGCATTAAAGAAATAGCTCTGTTTTTTATATCAGGCTCTATTCACCACGATAATTTGTGTTTTATTTCCCGATCCGTGATGAAATCCTGTCGTCGTTTACAATACATATCCACGGCACAGTTGGATTATGGATGTTTTAACCCTGTAGCGTTTATCTTCATGTCAGCCGGGCTTAAAGCTCAGACTAAGGTCAAAGTGCATGAGCTACAGTGACTCATGTGGTAAATGTGAGTGTTGCATGAGCAAGTGGAGGAGAGAACAGACAAGTGTTCGTAGGAGTGAATCACAAGTCATGGGAGTGAATCAGGGATGGTGTAGTTTTCCACAGGGATCTTTTATCAACCCTGAACAAACCTGCGTAGAAATGCATGGGAACACGGCGTTGTATGTTTGGAAACGTCGAGGCGAGATTAGATTATCTTGGTACTTAAAATCCTCAAAAGAGAGCGAATCGCCCGCAGCAGATGGAGATGGGAGATTAGATCAACTGAGAAGAAGCCGCCGTGGTGAAGAGCTTGAATAGCAGTCACGTAGATGCTAAACACTTTGTGTAGTTTTTTTATTCACACTTTTAATTAGAGACGATCTATGTTTGTACTTCTTACACCTTAGCTCTCACACTTTATTTCAAAGGAGAGAAAACCTTCAAGCATCAGTTCTCTGACTTCTTTACAACGTCGTTCTCTCTCATGTGACACACTCATGATTCCCCGTGCAGTATATAACGCTCTGGAGCATTTGCCCTCCCTCCAGCAGGCTTTCACACCTTGTTAACCCCAAAAGGTGAAATCTGCAGGTGTACAACAGCCTCTTTGAACCCCCTCCTGGTCTGTCTCAGCCTCCCCCTCTTTCACCCCCTGCACTGCGTTGTTTGTAGCTGTACAAACAGCCGCTGAGCGCAGCGCCACCCCTCCCCGTCGAAGCACAAAGGGCGCATTTACCAGTACGTTCTGGTGACCTTCAGAGGGCAATGTTGTTGTAGCTGGACGCTGCCTGCTGGATCACAGAAGTACAGCTCTGTATCAGCGGGTCATTACGTTTGTGTGCCCCGTGTGGAGGAATGTCAGGTGTCGGGTCTAATGTGTGTTTTGGAGTCTGCTGACATGGGCAACTTTTTACCTAAAGATCACAACCCGACACTACATTACTTTTCTCCTGAAGGTGTTGAAATCTTGCAGGTTGTTGCTCTTGCCCCCCCTAACAGCGACACTATTACGTGTCCAGATATGGCGTCCCATACTGTTTTACAGGTTTCACCAGAACAGTGTGTCCTATAGTAAACCTTGAGTCTAGATTTCACCCCATTGTGATAGAGGTAGCAGTATAAACCGCTTAGCTACGATTGTCCACTTGTGTTTACAGTATTGACTCACTCCCATTGTCTCATGTCATATGCTGCTCTATCTGTGCTGCAGCCCGTGTGTGTGTGTGTGTGTGTGTGTGTGTGTGTGTGTGTGTGTGTGTGTGTGTGTGTGTGTGTGTGTGTGTGTGTGTGTGTGTGTGAATGGAGACTGTTCTGTATCTGACTGCACAATACCAGAATGTTTCATACAGATTACTTATTGACAGCTGTTCAAATATTGAAAGGAGATAAGTCATCTGAAAAATATGGACTGTAAAAGATGCAAGGCTCGATGGAAAGTGTTTATTGTTGATGCTTCTTTTTATCATCGATGTTCATCTGCTGAATCTTCTTGTTATACACGGATGTTTGAATGTTTAGTGTGTTCAACATTTAAAAAGTACGCAAATTAACTCTCATATGTCTATGGTAAATATGAAGCTACCAAACAGCAGCCAGTTAGCTTAGCTTAGCATAAAGACTGGAAACAGAGGGAAACAGCTAGCGTAGCTCCGTCTCAAGGTAACAAAACCACATAGAAGCACACCTGAAGCTAATTTACACATTATATCTTCAATCTTTTCAGAAAATCTGCAAAACAACACATTGTAGTTCAACAGGGTCTCTTCCTGTAGTTCTCTCTGACTCACAGCCACACAGCAAATTAAAGTCTTTCCCAAAATCTCCTCTTGACCCAGGGCAGAATACAAAACCAAAATGAGTTTCGCTTTCTTTCTAAAGATGTCTGAAATACTAAAAGTTGCCCCTGATGTCTCTCCAGGTGTGGTTCTGATGGAGATCTCCGAGGCCCACAGGAAGGTCTTCAGTGAACTGGAAGAGAACGTGAGTAGCCTCAAAATGTCTGGTGGGATAGTAAATATAATACAAAGAGCATCGTCAACTATCATTTCATCCTGCAAATAAGTGTTCCCCGTGTAGCCAAAGCCGGATTGATCTTATTCTTCCTCCAATGTTGTCTAAAAACAATTAAAAAACCCCACATGAAGTCGACACACTGTGTGGACATGTTTACCATAAACATGGGCTCTGTAGTTTGTTTTGATTCGCTCCCACATACACAGACCTGCTGCCCTGAATACTCACTCGTGCCACTGAAAACAACACATTTACTACTTTCTTTGAGCATTTGGTAAAAACTACAGCTGTTTTAGCAATCATTTTAAATGAAAACATCTATTTGTACGTCTCCAGTAAGTACGAACGGTCAGAGCAACCGATATATTGGAGTCAGACGGACGAATAGCTTTCAGATTTGTTGACACATCCAAAAAGACACCCAGCTTTGGTCGTCTCAGTGAAGCTCTCAGCTCTTTAGGTTGTTCCCTTCCTCTTTGCTCCGCTCTGTGTGGTCCACAATCAGAAGAATAAAGGAAGAAAGAGACAAAGTCTTTCCTGTGTTGCAGTTATGTCATTAAAAATAATGTTGTGCTTTGACAAGTCACCTGCCGTGACCGCTCGTCATTCCTAGAAGTACCCTGTGGCCCCCGACGCTCGTCTTACCTTCACATAATAGACCGAGATTGGCCATTTGCTACACTTTCAGGCCACGCAACCTCCACGACCTTTTGTGCTCACTCTCTCATTCTTTAGAGAGTTTGAAACTGTCATAGCAAAAGGTGAAAGAAAGTTTGACATGTGTGGAAAAACCACAGAGTCATTCCTGACCCTGCTGCCTCGGGGGGGGGGGGGGGGAATGCTTCAGATACCTGCGAGTGACGAGGACTAAATTGATGTGTCGCCGACTGAAACGCAGAACTCAGTGTGACGTAAGAAAAGGTTTTGGAAGTGAGCCCAAGCACATATGTGTGTGTGTGTGTGTGTGTGTGTGTGTGCAGGAAAAGCAGCGTTTGGTTTCTCCGTGTGACTACCCTGGACTGATTTGTAAGAGGGGAAAGTTGTAAATCTTTAACCATAACAAGCTGATAAGCCATCAGTGATGGGTGGAATCTCATCCTCTCATTATCATGCATTCCACCAGGTCGCTCCGCTCTTATCGTGACACCGCCACAGAGCAGCATGATGTGTGCCGCAATGAATTCAAGGTGTGTGCTTTTTACTCTCTGCAGTTCAAGAGGTTCCACAAGGAGATTATCATCGAGCTGGAGAAGAAGACAGAGATGGATGTGAAGTACATGAACGTAAGTGGAACATCTTATATGAACTGGAGATTTGTGTGATGACAATCTGCTCTTCACTTGTCTCATGCCTCTCTTGTCAAACATCTCCCGTAGGCCACCTTCAAGCGCTATCAGTCAGAGCACAAGCTGAAGCAGGACTGCCTGGAGCGCTCTCAGACAGACCTGAAGAAGCTCAAGAGGAAAAGCCAGGGAAAGCACTCGTCCAAGTATGAGATCAGAGAGAACGAGGTGAGACTGAAACCTTCGCCTTCATGGTATAGCACGTCTGATACTTCTGTATGGCATGACGTGTACAATTAATGTGACAGGGCGGAGAGATGTGGCCGAGATAGTTGTCATGATAATCACATACCAGTGCAAAGGAGGAAGAAGGTGGTGACAAGCAATCAAAGGTGCCACCAGCCTGCAGCTGTTTGCTGTTAGCGTGCAGCAGAATGAGAGCATTATACCTCTGCTCAACTACCGACGCAAGGCTGTGTTTTTATTGGAGGCGTACACACCCAGTTTCAGGCCTCGCTGAGATCCAGGTTGTATTATCTTAAAGAGTCTACAGATCGACTTGTGTTGTCAGTATAGAGGAACATAGAGCTGATACGGCTGCAGCACACAGCGAAATCCAATTCTCCTCGCTTACAAAACAAACAAATGTAGATGTTAGGTGTGTACACTTCTCTGGCCACAGAGGATATGATCGAAACTGAATAGCTACACCCACATACTTGTCCGTGTTAACGCACTTATGCGCTCAAAATAGCTGCGGATACAGAGAAATATAAACGAGCATAAATACAAAACATGCTTTCAAGATTTAGAAATATTCTCCAGCAAATAACAGACTTTAATGTTAACACATAAAGTTCCTTTTACAATGCTACATGTGCACAACGGCTGCTTTTAAGCAAACAAACAGGCGGAATGAGGGTTTGACTGTTGTTGCACACGCTTAATACATTTAATAATAATAATACATTTCATTTATATAGATCCACAAAGACATTCAGTACAAGCATACGGACGTATATACACATTCGTACGCACAAGATGCAAACAAAACACAAAACCGAAGAAAGGCAGAGCCATGAGATGGGGGGGGGGGGGGGGGGGGAAGGAGTTCACACTGCTTCACACCTCAGACAGAGATTTGCTTTGTAAATCAATGTGGTGATATGAAGGAAGGACTGCAGAGTCAGAGTAATAACTCCTGTCTGTCTTGTTTTGAGTCAGAAATAGGGATTACAGGGTGTTCAGATGTATGTATCTCACAAGTTGTCTTGTCCGGGTCCCCGTCTGTCTCAGAAGTGGCCGGTACAAAGGACATCTAACTCAGATTTCTCATAACTCAGTCGTGTCTCTCTGCTCTCGCTGAGAGTCTGTCTGACAGGCGACACCAGACAGTAGAGGAGGGTCTTCGGCTGAGCCCTTAGGGACAGGCTGCTTTACTGTCACTATGACAACCTGGAAGAATGGGAGACACACTGTGAGTCTCCGTCCAGCCGCCCGTCTGCTCTGAGTCACAGGCACGATCCTTCTCCGTGGGGAAGGTGTGTCTTTCAGCACGCTGATCTGGTTCGATCCACGAGCCGCAGCAGGAAAGCCAAATAAACTTGTCGCTAAGTGCAGAGACTGCGATCACGATGCTGATTAGTGCAGAGACTTGAGAGTCTGACCCGAGCACACAAAGAGTTACAGAGTTAGCTTTTACTCCAGCTGACTTACCTGAGTGTGTCACTCAGGTGGGTGTTAAAGCAGCACATTCCTGCTGACTGATTCACCCTGTGGCACACCCTGTGCTGCAGAGCTGGAGGTGCTGGCAACTGCAAGATGAACATGTTGTGAAAAAACTAACAAAAAACATTATAAAAAAACTGGAAAAAAAGGAAAGTGAAAGTAAATAAAGAAAAAGGAAAAAACAAAACAGAAGAAATAAAAATAAATTGTATTTTTAATATATATTTATTTCTATTATTTCCCTATTGTTTCTATTTATGTACTTTTCTCTTATTTATTTATATAGTTTTTATTTTTTATTGTCAAATATTTTCCTGTAATTTATATTTATTATAATTATATACTTTTCTTTTATTATTTATGTATATTATCTTACTGTCCTCTGATCCTGTCTGCAGTATGTGGAGACCATCTCGTCGCGGCAGGTGGACATGCAGAAGTTCATGGCCGACGGCTGCAGAGAGGCCTTACTGGAAGAAAAGAGACGCTTCTGTTTCCTGGCGGACAAACACTGCATGTTCTCCTATCAAATGTGCAACTTCCACGAGAAAGTAAGCATGCACAGAGAGATAATCCTGCACAGTCAGAACCCTCCAGACTGTTTAACACTTTTCTTTTCTCTGGTGTTTCCAGGCCAGAGAGATACTGGCTGCGAAGCTCCCCAGCTGGCAGGAGAAGTGCAGCGACATCTCCAAGGTGCCTGACACGGTGACGAACATGATCGACGAGATGTCCTGCACTCCAGAACAATCGCCGCTGGTTGAACGCTACAACAAGGTGTGTATGGATTCACGCTGCAATGGCATCAAGATCTACTACATTAAGAGCTGTCTATCTTTTACCACGTGTTGCTTTTCATCTCTCGCTTTGATACTGATCTTCTTGTCAGATGCTTTTAGATAACAGCCTCTCAAATAGTACATTAGTCGTGTAGAGAAGTCTGACCCTGCAGTGTTTTATCTGGTCCTTTATCTCACAAAGGTGCTGATATCTGTTGTAGCAGACTGAGGCTGTCGTGTGTAAAGCTTATCATTATATGGCTGTCAGCCGTGGGGAATCCTGCATGTGCTCTTGTTCTTGTAAAGTCCAATGAGTGTTGTTATTTTGGCTATTTTATTGCTGCGCAGGAGGAGCCATTAAGTTTCAATTTACAGTGATGACCGTTTAAAAAAATCCCCTTGATGAGGACTTTGCCCTGGTCAATTAGAGGACGTGGTTTTTATTATTTCCCCCTCATATTTGAATCTCTTATCGCTTCTGCTAATCATATTATTATATTATATTATTACAGAACAATGTGCAGTCAGGGGCGCCTCCTCCAGCGCCACCACTGAAGGCACAGATCAGTCCACTCGCCAACATGTTCAACCAAGAGCCCAGGTTCTCGCTCACACCGCCTTCAGAGGCCAACTCAGGTATGGAAGGCTTCTCGGGTTCATTTTCTAGATTCTACGATTAATCGTTTGGTCTATAAAATGTCAGAAAATAGTAATTAAATAATTCTCAAAGTCTAAGGTGATGTCTTCGTCAGTGCAAACCACAAAGATATTCAGATTAATATGATACAAAACAGAGAAAAGCAGAATATAGGCATATTTCAGAGGCTGCAAACAGCATTTCTGCATGAAAAATGACTTTAATGACGATAGAAATGTCTTCCACAAATGACTGTCTCTCAGTTATTAATCACCATCAGACATTATTAATCATACAATTGGTTTAATTAGTTTGTCAAAGTTTTGTCAAAATGGGAGCACTGAGAAAATCAATACAACTCTCCGATCTGATTATGAAGCTAGCCGCCCATTAGCTTAGCTTAGCACAAAGACTTGAAACAGGGGGAAACAGCTAGCCTGACTCCGTCCTGAGGTAACAAAATCGCCAAGCTTTCCCAAAACGTCAAACTACTGCTTTAAAGTTACGATCTCAAAGATCTCCTTTTCGTTTTCCTTGGCGGCACCAATGGCGATCTCTGAATGACAAATGTAGTTTCTTTTTCTTCGTCTGTAGTTTCGTCTTTGGGGATTTTTCCCGGGAATGTCTCCACAGACACCCAGTTTGTAATACTGTCATTATTTATATTTTATATAATAAATACAATTATATTAAATATATAAATAAATATTAAATATTAAATAAATATTAAATATTAAATAAATATATTTTATTAAATATTAAATAAATATTAAATAAATATTAAATAAATATTAAATATATAAATAAATATTAAATATATAAATTATGAATAAATATTAAATATATAAATACATATTAAATATATAAATACATATTAAATATTAAATATATAAATACATATTAAATATATAAATAAATATTAAATGTTAAATATATAAATCAAATAACATAAAATAAATAAAATAAATAACATAAATAAAATAAATAAAATAAATAAAATAAATAAAAATAAAATAATTTATTAGTTGAATAAAAATCTTTGAGAAAATTACTTTATTGAAGTTTTGACAGATAACTGATATAGTTACATCTCTAATCTCCTCCAGACCAGTACAGTCTTGGAGAGGTCAGCCTGTCCCGGTCGACATCCCAGTCGTCCGGTCTCAATGTGAGCAAGAAGGCTCGAGTCAGGACCATCTTTCCCCACACGGCGGGCAACAACCAAACACTCCTCAGTTTCGACGATGGCGACATCATCAGCCTGCTCATCCACGAAGAGAAGGACGGCTGGCTGTACGGAGAGCTGGAGAAGACACAGCAGTAGGTTTTAAATTAGTTTAATATTCATTAACCGACTCACAAGTATTGTCACATTCAGTTTATTCCTCTGTGCTAGAGATCAGCATCGTTGTCCAACATGTTTCAATCAATACCATGAACACACACATACACAGCCCTGTAAATACTGTAATTACTCCTTAATGCGCAAAATGTATATTAATGTGCCAGTGAAAATAGGTCCCTAACAAATGCATTATTCATGCTCTCCTGACAGTTTGAGTAATGATTGCTAAACAACTTGATTAAGCTTTTTAAAAAGATTAAACTACATATTTTAGTTTGACCTGTTTTTGAATAGTTCTGTCTTCTTCTGTTGGTTTTAATCTTTTCATGGGATTTGTTGACACTAACAAAAATGTAAAATCAAGATGGTGGTATCCTTTAACTCTAAGAGCAGGATACGATATATGAGGTTGTCAAGTCTTGCAAAACGTGTTAGAACATGAATAGAAACTTGATAATAGGAGTCTAAATCTAAATGCAACCTCTGGCATACCCACAAGAGGAAATGTACTTTCATTCCAACAAATATGCAGCAGCTCTCACAACACACACACACACACACACACACACACACGCTTCACATAACTCGGGTTAGCAGTGCGTGTTTCTTGCTTTGTGTGTGTTAATATTTAGTTGTGCTGATACATCATGCTTGAAAACACCACAGCATGTCAGGTATGTTTGACATGACATGTCGTAAAGCTTGATCTCTCTCTCACTCTCTCGCCCTGCCCAACAACACACACACACACACGTGCAACAGATCCAGGTGCACACACACAAACATGAGACATCTGGCCTTTTATATTTCCCTCAACACTGAACACTTAATGCCTAATTTTCCTTCACCCTTCCACGCAATGATGAGTGAATGGAATTGATATGTCAACTAAAAAAGCAATCAAGATGAAATCACACCTCTGAAAAGCAGCTGCGTCGCCTGCAGACGGCAGCGAGGGGAAAACTGAATCCCTGCTTTATAATCTCCCATACGAACACATATGGCACCTTTTAGCTTTGTCGCTGTGTGTGTGTGTGTGTGTGTGTGTGTGTGTGTGTGTGTGTGTGTGTGTGTGTGTGTGTGTGTGTGTGTGTGTGTGTGTGTGTGTGTGTGTGTGTGTGTGTGTGTGTGTGTGTCTTTAAGTCAGTGGCAGTTTGTCAAGACGAGGACATGTCGGGATAAATCACATTACATTCTGTTTCTTAGCAACAAATCCAGCGCTTTGGTCTGATGAGCCGTCTCTCAGCGTGACTTGGGGACAACTTTGAGTTTTTGTTTATTTGTTTACTTGACATTCAGAGCTGTGTTCAAAGGTTTAGTTGAACAGTAAAATCGTCTTAAATGAGTCGTTTGACATTTAAGGAGATACACTTATTGGCTGAGGAGATCGATACTTCGCCCACGTCTGAAACTGATCCTTTATAGAGCAGGTGATATAATGTCACGTGGACATGGAAGATAACAACTATCCAAATAATCAAGGGACAATAAAACTTTATATGACTGTTTGTTTATATAAAATAGTTTTATGATGTTTCTGACATGATGGTGTGTGCCTTCTTTATTAGGCGGGGGTGGTTTCCCTCATCTTACTGCCGACCGTACACTGAGCCAGTGATATCACACAGGTAAGGAAGCATTTCAACATGCTGGGAAGTGAAACCATGTTCTACAGCCGATGTTTCAAAGCTCAGCCTTTCTGTCATATGTGTTCGCAGCAATCTTGGCACGCCGATGCGTAGTCTGAGTGTGGCCAGTCTGCAAGAGCAGGATGAGGAGGAGCCGGTGCTGCTGCCGCCCCCAGACTACAGCGACGACGCCCCCCCAATGGTCCCCTCAACGCCCTCGCCACGCAGCATGGTCAGTACCAGCACTAACCACAGGTCGTCTGCTGTATTCATTGAATGAGTACATCTTTGTTTTACTTCTCATTATTTAATCCTTTAAACTTAAATTTGTTCCTTTTGTTTAAATGAGAAGTTTTTATTTTAAATAATGTGGAAGAACTCTAAGATGCAATGAATATATATATAAAATATATATATATATAATATATATAAATATATATTATATATATATATATATTATATATATATATTATATATTATATATATATATATATATATATATATATATATATTATATATATATCTATATATATATATCTATATACTTATATTATATTTATATATATATTATATATATAATTTATATATCCTCTCTCTCTTCTCTCTCTCTCTTTCTCTTTCTCTCTCTTCTCTCTCTCTCTTCTCTCGTTCTTCTCTTTCTCTCTATCTTTTCTCTCTTTTTTGTTTTCCTATCTCTCTCTCTCTCTCTCTCTCTCTCTCTTTTTATTTTTTATATATATCTATATTAATATATAAAAACAGAGCTAAAGGGAGAGTGAATATTGGATTTACCTTCACCAGGTTGCCAGAATATTACTCCAAATGTAATTCTAATGTTGGTTCGTATCTACTGGATCTGTAATTAGGCAAGACTTTGCTAACAAGTGGTTAGCTCTGGTTGCGTGGCTAACGGTAAGCGACTGTGGTCGTGCTGCCATGTTTAAATGTCTGTATCGAGCGCGGCATATCACGCTCTTATGTTTCCTGATAGCATATCTTTATTGCCTTACCTAATTCATCACAGACTCCAAGGCAACACCACAAACAGCCGTCACACATTAGTCGGACTAATTGCGTCTTATCAAAGATATGATACAAAACAGAGAAAAGCAGAATATAGGCATATTTCAGAGGCTGCAAACAGCATTTCTGCATGAAAAATGACTTTAATGACGATAGAAATGTCTTCCACAAATGACTGTCTCTCAGTTATTAATCACCATCAGACATTATTAATCATACAATTGGTTTAATTAGTTTGTCAAAGTTTTGTCAAAATGGGAGCACTGAGAAAATCAATACAACTCTCCGATCTGATTATGAAGCTAGCCGCCCATTAGCTTAGCTTAGCACAAAGACTTGAAACAGGGGGAAACAGCTAGCCTGACTCCGTCCTGAGGTAACAAAATCGCCAAGCTTTCCCAAAACGTCAAACTACTGCTTTAAAGTTACGATCTCAAAGATCTCCTTTTCGTTTTCCTGGCGGCACCCAATGGCGATCTCTGAATGACAAATGTAGTTCTTCTTTTCTTCGTCTGTAGTTTCGTCTTTGGGGATTTTTCCCGGGAATGTCTCCACAGACACCCAGTTTGTAATACTGTCATTATTTATATTTTTATATAATAAATACAATTATATTAAATATATAAATAATATTAAATATTAAATAAATATTAAATATTAAATAAATATATTTTATTAAATATTAAATAAATATTAATAAATATTAAATAAATATTAAATATATAAATAAATATTAAATATATAAATATATGAATAAATATTAAATATATAAATACATATTAAATATATAAATACATATTAAATATTAAATATATAAATACATATTAAATATATAAATAAATATTAAATGTTAAATATATAAATATAAATAAATAAAATAAATAAATAAATAAATAAAATAAATAAAATAAATAAAATAAATAAAATAATAAAATAAAATAATTTATTAGTTGAATAAAAATCTTTGAGAAAATTACTTTATTGAAGTTTTGACAGATAACTGATATAGTTACATCTCTAATCTCCTCCAGACCAGTACAGTCTTGGAGAGGTCAGCCTGTCCCGGTCGACATCCCAGTCGTCCGGTCTCAATGTGAGCAAGAAGGCTCGAGTCAGGACCATCTTTCCCCACACGGCGGGCAACAACCAAACACTCCTCAGTTTCGACGATGGCGACATCATCAGCCTGCTCATCCACGAAGAGAAGGACGGCTGGCTGTACGGAGAGCTGGAGAAGACACAGCAGTAGGTTTTAAATTAGTTTAATATTCATTAACCGACTCACAAGTATTGTCACATTCAGTTTATTCCTCTGTGCTAGAGATCAGCATCGTTGTCCAACATGTTTCAATCAATACCATGAACACACACATACACAGCCCTGTAAATACTGTAATTACTCCTTAATGCGCAAAATGTATATTAATGTGCCAGTGAAAATAGTCCCTAACAAATGCATTATTCATGCTCTCCTGACAGTTTGAGTAATGATTGCTAAACAACTTGATTAAGCTTTTTAAAAAGATTAAACTACATATTTTAGTTTGACCTGTTTTTGAATAGTTCTGTCTTCTTCTGTTGGTTTTAATCTTTTCATGGGATTTGTTGACACTAACAAAAATGTAAAATCAAGATGGTGGTATCCTTTAACTCTAAGAGCAGGATACGATATATGAGGTTGTCAAGTCTTGCAAAACGTGTTAGAACATGAATAGAAACTTGATAATAGGAGTCTAAATCTAAATGCAACCTCTGGCATACCCACAAGAGGAAATGTACTTTCATTCCAACAAATATGCAGCAGCTCTCACACACACACACACACACACACACACACACACGCTTCACATAACTCGGGTTAGCAGTGCGTGTTTCTTGCTTTGTGTGTGTTAATATTTAGTTGTGCTGATACATCATGCTTGAAAACACCACAGCATGTCAGGTATGTTTGACATGACATGTCGTAAAGCTTGATCTCTCTCTCACTCTCTCGCCCTGCCCAACAACACACACACACACACGTGCAACAGATCCAGGTGCACACACACAAACATGAGACATCTGGCCTTTTATATTTCTCCTCAACACTGAACACTTAATGCCTAATTTTCCTTCACCCTTCCACGCAATGATGAGTGAATGGAATTGATATGTCAACTAAAAAGCAATCAAGATGAAATCACACCTCTGAAAAGCAGCTGCGTCGCCTGCAGACGGCAGCGAGGGGAAAACTGAATCCCTGCTTTATAATCTCCCATACGAACACATATGGCACCTTTTAGCTTTGTCGCTGTGTGTGTGTGTGTGTGTGTGTGTGTGTGTGTGTGTGTGTGTGTGTGTGTGTGTGTGTGTGTGTGTGTGTGTGTGTGTGTGTGTGTGTGTGTGTGTGTGTGTGTGTGTGTTGTGTCTTTAAGTCAGTGGCAGTTTGTCAAGACGAGGACATGTCGGGATAAATCACATTACATTCTGTTTCTTAGCAACAAATCCAGCGCTTTGGTCTGATGAGCCGTCTCTCAGCGTGACTTGGGGACAACTTTGAGTTTTTGTTTATTTGTTTACTTGACATTCAGAGCTGTGTTCAAAGGTTTAGTTGAACAGTAAAATCGTCTTAAATGAGTCGTTTGACATTTAAGGAGATACACTTATTGGCTGAGGAGATCGATACTTCGCCCACGTCTGAAACTGATCCTTTATAGAGCAGGTGATATAATGTCACGTGGACATGGAAGATAACAACTATCCAAATAATCAAGGGACAATAAAACTTTATATGACTGTTTGTTTATATAAAATAGTTTTATGATGTTTCTGACATGATGGTGTGTGCCTTCTTTATTAGGCGGGGGTGGTTTCCCTCATCTTACTGCCGACCGTACACTGAGCCAGTGATATCACACAGGTAAGGAAGCATTTCAACATGCTGGGAAGTGAAACCATGTTCTACAGCCGATGTTTCAAAGCTCAGCCTTTCTGTCATATGTGTTCGCAGCAATCTTGGCACGCCGATGCGTAGTCTGAGTGTGGCCAGTCTGCAAGAGCAGGATGAGGAGGAGCCGGTGCTGCTGCCGCCCCCAGACTACAGCGACGACGCCCCCCCAATGGTCCCCTCAACGCCCTCGCCACGCAGCATGGTCAGTACCAGCACTAACCACAGGTCGTCTGCTGTATTCATTGAATGAGTACATCTTTGTTTTACTTCTCATTATTTAATCCTTTAAACTTAAATTTGTTCCTTTTGTTTAAATGAGAAGTTTTTATTTTAAATAATGTGGAAGAACTCTAAGATGCATTGAATATATATATAAAATATATATATATATATATATATAAATATATATATATATATATATATATATTATATATAGATATATATATATATATATATATATATAAATATATATATATATATTATATATATTTATATATATATATTATATATAAAATATATATAACATATATATTTAATATATATATATTTATATATATTTATATATATATTTATATATATATTTATATATTATATATATATATTTTATATATATATTTTGTTTTTAATATATATATATATATATATATATATATATATATATTTTTATATATATATATATTAATATATATCAAAAACAGAGCTAAAGGGAGAGTGAATATTGGATTTACCTTCACCAGGTTGCCAGAATATTACTCCAAATGTAATTCTAATGTTGGTTCGTATCTACTGGATCTGTAATTAGGCAAGTCTTTGCTAACAAGTGGTTAGCTCTGGTTGCGTGGCTAACGGTAAGCGACTGTGGTCGTGCTGCCATGTTTAAATGTCTGTATCGAGCGCGGCATATCACGCTCTTATGTTTCCTGATAGCATATCTTTATTGCCTTACCTAATTCATCACAGACTCCAAGGCAACACCACAAACAGCCGTCACACATTAGTCGGACTAATTGCGTCTTATCAAATCTACTTGCTGAACAGTCATTGCCTCCACGCCCTTAAGTGGCGCACAGCCAGAAACACACCTCAATTCCTGTAACCAGTTTGAGGAAATATGCTATATTTATCAAGCGGACTGTTTCACAGAAGGATGTGTGAGTCTTCGATGTGTATGTATTCTTAAGTAACTGTATTTATTATAAAGGGAACCAGAAGGTTGTTGGATTATTTATTTTTTAAATGCTCCCAGCCAGGTTTTGCAAGGTTTCGTTTAGGAATGAGAGATCAGAGCAGAAGGAGAGAGTTACATAAAGGCCAAGAGGGTACAGAAACAATTTCATTTTGTGCCGACACCGTGTCAGCTGATAGAGAATGAACCCGTAGATATCCAGACAAGCCCAGGCACACTTCTTCCTCCCTCATCATCACCTTCCTCGCTGCTCTGTCCGCACTCTGTGTCCTTATGTATCTGCTGCCTCAGGGTTTCACCATGAAATAAACCACGGTGACTGCTGTACCTTTTCCTTTTCTCTTTTCACCCTCATATTCTTATAATTCAATTCTAAATCATCTTCATGTTGTTTCTTTTTATTTAGCAACATCTTGCCACATAGTAAAGGTCATTACCCTGCCTTTGAGGATTTGTTCAGGCTGATTGTGCTCTTTATGTTTGTTATTGTGACTGCGGGGCAAAGGTGGAGCTAGTTTCTGGAGGGGCTTTATTCCCTGAGTTCAGCCTCTCAGGCAACATCCTTCTCCTTAATCCTTAAAAACGTTTTTTTTAGAGCATTGAACAGCTGTTTGCTCAGTTTCAGTGATTATCTCAACAGCTGGGATTATGTGACTTGCTGCCAGCGACTGTATATATTGTGATTATGTTTTATCCAATCCTGGAGTAATTGTTGGTTTTAAATTACATTTACATATTTCTGACTTAAAATGTCTGTCCCCAAGCCAGGAAATCAACAAACGCTCAAATTGAAATGATGTTACGTTTATAATGTATTCCTAATTGAGGAATGTAAGAGTGAGGAGAGGGCAGTACGCAAGCTAGGAAGAGGTGCTCCCTGAAAGGCTGAGTTCAGGGCATAGAACAGTCCCCACTGGTTCCTGGATGTCGTCTGCTCTCTAATGGAAGAGCAGAGTAATGCATGTTTTTTTCTGCAATAATTAACGAATGTAATGACAGCCTTTCCTGTAAGCTTGATAACAGAAGTCAATTATAAAGATTTGCATCTAAAAATAGAGTGAAATCCATAAAGGTTACGACATTAAGTTGCCTCTCTTTATCGTCCTTGTCACGCATACTGAACACATTTGTGATAGAATCTTACGACGTGTTTTTATCTGATCTCAAATAAAAAACATCCTAAACTAACTTTATCTGACATATTTATGAACTGCTCCTATAAACGTTCTTATATTATGCTATGGTAGCACGTAGCTCAGTTATAGAATACGAATAAGAGGAGTGTGTCCCAGCCTTTCTAGATTATCCAGATTCCAGACTCAGTGAGGTCTGAGGTTAAATACGTGTAGCTGAAGTATGTGTCAACGCTCGCTGCCTGGTGAAGGAGGGAGGGGGACGACTGCTGATGAGAAATCCTAACAAACCAGTCTGACAACACTGACTTTCTTCACTGCTGGAGGAGGGTGTGGATCTGTGGTGACTGGTGGTGGTGTGTAAACGTTGTGTTATTTCTCTCGTGGATCTTGAAGGGTCTTTTCTTCTGTGTGTTTCTCTGACTACAGGTTTCTTTAGTCAATGGGACTGCAAAGGCTCCCTTTCTTGGGTGAGTGACCTAACGCAACTAACAAAAGAAAGCGCACACATTAAAACTTGGTTGGTGACCACATGATGAAGAATTGGAAGGTGTTATACCAGCATTAATTAGGTTTCTCTTGTCTTTGTCCTGCAGAGGAGGGAATCCGTTTGCCACGGTCAAACTGAGGCCGACAGTCACGAATGACAGATCATCGCCAAACGTCTAACATGAGAAAAAAAGAAAAGGATTTTCACCGCTGTCATGCCTTCAGGGGAATCATGCAACATGGGACCCCTGCGACACACTGAATACCACCCCGACCCGACATCTCACCAGCCTGCATGCTAGTCCCTCTCAGTCCGCTCCATTAAAGGGATCCATCGCTTCTTGGCGTGTGTTCGACTGTGCCCGTGTGCGTTTTGCATTAGTCACAACAGGGAAACAGAATCAACACACGGAGAAGCAGGAACTCTGCAAAGTTCTGTCGTACAAAGAGTTTGTGTTAAAGTAACAGTTCATCCCAAAGTGAAGATTTTTCAAATTGCGTTTCCTGTGGCAGCTTCACAATAAAAGCCACCCCGAGTTTCGGCAGTTGAGCGCTTTTAATGTGAAGCAGTGACCGTTTGCTGTTGCTGTTACTTCAGCTCTGATACAGTGTAAAGCATAGGTCAACAGGGGGGGGTCCGCGCCCCCCAGGGGGTCCGCAGAGGTTGTTTGTAGATAAAGCAATTAAAAAAAAAAACTTAATAACATTTTTCAATTTAAAATAAAAAACTTTACATTGCGCATTCACATTCTCTCCAGGAGAGGGGTGAACTGAAATACATTTGCGCCCCCCCTGGTCGCACGGACCTCTTCAAGCCTCTTCTATACAATATATACAGTAGCGGGGTCCCTGCTCCACGCTACACCAGTTTGGGGGTCGTGGGCCTGAAAAGCGTTGAAGACCCCTGGCGTAAAGAAACAGTGAAGCTGATATCAATGCGATAGAATTGCACTGGAATTTGTTTCCTGTGAATGGCGGACTCCGCCACTACTGATAGAACCTACCACAGTATATAGAGAGGTAATTACTGAATGTAAATACGTTGAATGGCTACAGGTCGTAGCAAAAATGGCGTTTGATTTCATGAAAATCTTAAGTATTATTACTTTTAACTTCAGGAAATAATTAAAGCCAGCAAACACTTTCGCCTTCTTCCAAAAGTACTGAAAGGAACTTTCAAGCTAATTGAAAATGGAAGTTTTTCTAAATTTCGCAGACATTTCAGGGGCAATTCATGCAATGTCTTCAGCGTTGTAATACAAGGCTGAGATTAAAAACTATCGAGGCTTATTGAGTCCCACAAAAAAACAAAAAACTGACGTGCTAAAAAGGAGATAAAAACCTGAATCTTCATTTTGGTGTGAACTGTCCCTTTAAAGATGCAAAACAGATGCTGAGACGTGTCATACGGTCTTTCCAGACTTGTTTGTGCTGCAGTCGGTGCAGTGTTTTAAATGAAAGAGATGTGACGCTGACGAAGAAGACCAGCTCCCAGGCTGTCTACCTGACTTGCCAAAACATATTAGTTATTCCTGTTTTTATTATAATTATTTGTGTCTTTCTTTTCTTAAGAGGCATTATGATAGACGATGGTTGTGAGAATGAAGGGAGAGTGACGTGTTGGGAGAAATGGGTTGAAGGCAAAAACAGTATGTCACTTTTTAAAATGAGAAGGCTATTTATATACACTAAGTTTGTATGAGATATTTAAATAAGAATATGTGTACAGAAGTCTCCCCTTTGAATACAATAGCCACTGTGCTCATGATCCTGAAACTGGTTTTGATTTGACTGCTGGTCTGTATTTTAAATGGGCAAAAGGACCTTTTGATGAAGGGACTATTTTTCACTCCTCATGGTTTCACTGTTTAATGTAGATTATGTGTACACTGGTAGACATTTGCATCGTATGAGTAAAGTGGGCCGTAAGTATTAACTGTTTTTGTGACGAAAATGACTTTTTTGGCCATTTATTTGCTTTACAGAATGTAAATGTAAGATGAGAAACTGACTAAACACTTTATTGATCCTCATAGCCCCACTCGTGTAAGTCCCATCATAGTTATTGCCAAATGCTTTCTTCAGAGTAACAAATGTAGTCTTTTTTTTTCTCAATAAAACAGATAAAAGCTCAATTGTGTTTTCTGTTATGATATAAATGAGATGAAAGTTATAACCTGCTTTTACTCTGTGATTAAAAGCTGTAAGCTGTGCACAGTCTTAGCAGCCACGTAACTGAGAACACCTGCTGTGTACAGTAATCAATGCATCAGATTTTAAAAGCCCTTGTTTCAGCAATTTATATTCACACGTGTGCCTAGTTTGTCTTTGTTCAGCTGTATAAGGTTTATAGATCATTTAACAACATACAATTAAAAGTTAAAAAAAACTTAATTTCAGCTGGAAGTGTAAATTGTAATAACATAAATACAAATTAGATAAAAAGGTTAAATAACAATACAAAAAAGGGAAGTTGTGTGTGAATGTGTGTAGTGTAAAAAAAATACATAACATTTATAATAATACATGTATTTTGTCTGCTCACATATGTGTATGCAAAATCAAAGTTAGCAGACAAATGTAGAGAAATAAAAAAGTAAAGTAAATGAACTGTACTGTGCTCTTCGGTGTATGAGCCAGCAGCGCCCCCTGCTGGACGTTGACGTCACCGCGGAAACAACCAATAGGAATGAAGCGGCACTTCCGGTTTCACGTAGGAGAGAAATGATGTGAATAACAGAGGGTTCCCGACACAATATGATTAAAACAGCTGTTCATTCATCTCATCTCGCTGCAAGAATAGCGGGGAAGCTTCACGCGCTCCACGGTTTATGAGAGGAAGCTCAAGGTTGGTGTGTTTTGAACTCTTGTTAATTCGCTATTTCCAGAGGGCTTAGCTTTGTAAGCCTGCACCAAAAGCAAGCTGAGTGTTGTCGTTAAAGCCCTTTACTGCACACTGAGCGTGTGTTCACTGCATGTGTCGTCCACACCTGCAGTACAGTAAAGCGCGTGTGTAAGCGCGTGTCGTTGTGTAGCAGTAGCATGATTGTGTCCTTACTTTCAGTGTGTTGTTATTAGTGCACTTACTGAATGTAGGTGACAGGGGATACGCCTTTTAGCAGCAGCATCCCTGCCAGTTACGCAATGTTATGAAATGGTGACCACTTACAGGAAGCTTTTAAGCAACCAGCCTTGTATTGTTTTATTAATTAATGTTTTACATTCGTTGTGCATGATGTAGATTATGGGTCAGTCACATGTCAACAAACACAAACACACAGTGAGCATGGATCAGTGCCACCTCAACACATGACCCTGATGTATGTGACATTAACACTTTACAAAATGTTTAATTTAACAAAGAAAATAAGATAAATAGGAAGATGTCAAAGGTTTTCTGTTCAGGATGACTCTGACTTTGTCTACGTCTAATTTCATGTGATTTTATTGTACAGTTGTTGAGAAATGGGAAAGTCTGACATCATAATTTCCTCATTTAACTTTTGTTTTTAAATAACTGACATGACATTTTGAGAATTTGAAAGGGAAATTTAGCGATATTCAAATATGAAGAACATATCAACATGTCATTTGAGCTGACATTCCCGTGTTTTCTCTTTCTTTTATACCATATTAGCATAAAATATCATGTCATATTTAAGGATTTGAGACTCACTGAACAAGACCTTCAAAGAGACCTTGAACTTTGAGAACGATTATTCAATTACTCTCGAAAATAAACAAGTATTTTTATAAAACCCTGTCAACTTACAAGATACATGTGTACATGTGTGAATACTTGTAGTGGACATACTGTAAGCAGCTATACATGATGGTGTGATACATCTCCGATGACACACTGGAACCAGCAGATACAGATTATATATGTGATGTTTGAAACTTCTTCCTCTTGTTCTCCAGGTTCCCGGTGCAACCATGCCCGTCTCCCTGCTGTGGGCGGTGGACGTGTACGGCCGGGTCTACAGCCTGTCCACGGCGGGGCAGCTGTGGGAGCAGTGCCGTGACGCCCAGATGGAGTTCAAGCGGGTGACTGCAGCTCAGCAGTGCTGCTGGGGCATCGCCTGTGACAACAACATCTACCTGAATGTCCACGCTTCCGACCTGCCGGTCCGCTACCAGGAGGAAACCTACGAGAATCAAGTGGGTCTCTTCTCGCAAACAATGAACATTAGATTATAAATACACAAAGAAAGGAAGCTATGGTATTTCTCTTTCACTATGAGCGTTAAAAATGCCTTTTTTTCTGTTTCTATCCTTTATATCTTACGCGATATTGAAAATGTGGAGTTCCCCTTGGAGTTATGTTGTGTGTGTGATTGAGTGCAACATCCTGAAACAGCAGTGTCCCACTTCCTCTGTTGCCAACTCACAGCTGTGTGTCTCCACAAGCACCTTCTTTTTTTAAAAGTGCTATATAAATGCAGTGTTTACCTTTTACCATCAGGTTGTTGCCGCACAGCTGTCAGGTTATGAGCATCAGGTCAATACAGTGACTTCCTGTCCAGCTACATCCCTCCACATCCGCTCTTTGGTCATTTTTCACAGTGGAATTGGGAGAGAACGTGTTTGGATTGGGTTATGGGAGACATGGGTAACACCATAGATTTATACATTTGGTTTGTGGCGTACGGTTTAAAAGCTTAGCAATTTGGCTGCCGCCATCTTGTTTTCTGGTGGCACAAGAGGGTGGAGCTTAGTACAACATACATTTTAGGCAAACTATTACATTTCATGAACGGACCGCACACTGTGAAAGGGTTAACGTTCTAAGACTAAAAGACGGACAACACTCAAAGCGTGGTAGCGACCTGTCAATCACAAGTGAGCCACGCCCTGAAGCATACGCTGCTTTATCGTCTACTTTCCTCTAAATGGGCCTTAAACTTACAGAATGAACATCATGCTGTGTTGAAGACACGAGCTCATTAGGAAGAGGGTTACTGAGGTAATAAATCAAGTGAAAGGTAGGGACATTTTCTCATAGACCTCTATACAGTCTGGCCCTTTTTGCCCCCTGCTGGCCATTATAAAGAATGCAGGCCCCACATTGGCTACAGCTGTCAGAGCCAGAAGTTGCCTTCACTGTGCTGTCTTGCCCGGTGTGTCCTCCAACATGACGTCTCTGTCTTTCTGTCAGCGCTGGAATCCCGTCGATAGTTTCTCGGAACGTCTGTTGCCAAGCGACCGCTGGCAGTGGAGTGATGTCACGGGTCTGCAACACCAACCTCTCGACAACTTCCTGCTTCCCTCCGGCAGCTGGGAGTGGGAGGGGGACTGGCATGTGGATGAAAACTTTGAAGGAGAGCCCACGGAGAAAAAGGTGAGTGTCCAACTGTTCTCTTAGCTTTCATATACCGACTTCTGTTGCTTGTTTTAGTGATTGAGATGTTTGTATCTTCAGGGATGGACCTATGCCATTGACTTTCCCGCCTACTACACCAAAGACAAGAAGTGGAACTCCTGTGTCCGTCGCAGGCGATGGCTCCGCTACAGGACATACAAAGCCATGGACACCTGGGCTAAGGTGGGTTACACTGTGTGTTTGTGTGTGTGTGTGTGCGTAAAGCTTTCTGTTTGCTCACTCCGTGTGTGTGTGTGTGTGTGTGCTGACAGATTCCCTCACAGGAGACGACTCTACCAGATCCTTTCAGCGACATCAGCTGTGGAGGCTGGGAGATCAACGAGGAGCCGAGAGGTCGTCTGTCACTGTGGGCCGTGTCCCTGCAGGGCAAGGTACACACACACACACACACACACACACACACACACACACACACACACACACACGCACGTACTTCAAGTCTGTGCCATTAACGACCTTTGACTCCTTGTTTGCTATAACATGAGATTCAGTGCCATCATTGATTAATAGAGACAAACTAACTCTGTAAGCATATCTCTCAGTTTGTACTACTGAACCTTTTGCTGTCACGCAGCTCATAAAACCTGTGATGCTTTTTAAAATGTAATCTTTACGTATGATTTGTCTTAATTTAATGCATTTAAAAATTAGGTTATAGACTAAAGGTGTGTTTGCAGATCTTGATGATCTAAACTCTCGTTTTCTCTCCAGGTTTGGTTCAGAGAAGGAATCTATCACCTGAACCCTGAAGGCTCTTCGTGGGAGGAGGTGTCCCTCCCCGGGGAGGTGATCCAGATCAGTTGTGGCCCGGTGGACCTGATCTGGGCGGTGCTGTGGGAGGGCCAGCTCATTGTGAGGGAGGGCATCAGCAGAGACTGCCCCAAAGGTACACCGGCTCACTGGCGCTGCAAGAGAACGTGGTTTGTGTTTATTGTGTTTATTGAAAACCATCTTTGTTTTGCATGTCAGGTACTTCCTGGGCGGAGGTGGACTCCCCCAGTCCTGATGTGGGAGCCACACATGTAGCCGTGGGGATCAACGTTGTTTGGGCTTTGACCAAAGACAACAAGGTAAGAAGATTCTGTAATTAACATTTTAAAAAGACGCACGACTACAGGATCGAAATTCTGCTGCAAATATGTTTAAAAACCTTCTTTTTAAATAAATAGTTATTCTGATTAAGCTTCGTTGTTATTATCCAATATCTTACTTAATTGTTTATTACATGTTTTTATACATTCCTTCACGGTAGCTCGTAGTAACTCATAATACGGGGGCGATGGAGGCTGCAGCTCTCAGGAGGGGATTGGTCTTTATCTCGTCCCCCGATGACGAGGGGACAAACTGTGACATTTACATTTATTTTAAATGTATATATTTACTCTTCAATACGCTTCAATAGCACAAGTATCACACTGATTATGGACAAAGTAAAAGTCCTTATAACACAGTTATAAAGCAGTAGATGCATATACAGTTTAAACATGTAGCTTTTGTTAAGACTGTCAGAGTTTATTCATTTCACATGCCAGACGAAAGAGGAACTAAACTAAGGCTCAACTGTTAACCAAGCAGATGAGTGTGTGTTACGCTAAAGATGTCCCCCACTCTCCTGCTTCGCCAGGTGTGGTTCAGGCGCGGCGTGAACTCCCACAACCCCTGTGGCTCCGGCTGGATCGGCATGATCGGAGAAATGACCATGATCAACGTAGGACTCAACGACCAGGTGAATTCCAGCCCCTTGGCTGCACACGCTGCGTCACACTCGTTACTTTAGCATTGCCACATCGCTTTTAGGCTCAAGTTATAGGATGTGGATATTTAAGTCAACCTGTTGTTGTTGTTGTTGTTGTTGTTGTGTAGGTGTTTGCTATCAGCTGTGAGGATCGGGCGGTGTACTTACGACAAGGCGTGACCTCTAGTGAACTGAGCGGGAAAACCTGGAGGGCCGTCACCGTCCCCCGAGACGGAGACCGATCCCACTCCAGTGCCAGCGCGAGCAGCCTGCAGAGGTGGAGAGGCCTCAGCGGACACACACAACCTCATGCCTAACATACACGAGACTTTTAAAGTCTGTCACCTTCTCACGTCTTAAGACAATCTGCCATAAGTCGCAGCCGACATGATCAGAGCGGCACACAGATCAGTCGTTAGATGTGCTGTTATTACATATAAGTGTGTTGAAAATGTGCTCGACTTGATAGAATAATTGTTCTGTAATCAGTTGAAGATGCAGGAAGCAGTTGTTCCAGTTCAGGGCATCGCAGCAACGTTACACTGCTTGCTGTGAAAACAATAATACATCACTACCGTTCTTCTCCCTGCACAGTGCTGGATGTTACTTCTGTGGTGAGGCGCGTGCTCAGTCAGCAGTGAGCGATGTGGAATCAGACACAGAGAGAGGATCTACAGATGGAGCCAGCCGCCCCGTCGCCTCCCCCCCCCCAGAATCCTCTGTTGTTGCCCCCACAGACGAACCTGTCGAGACCCCCAAACCCCGCATCCCCAAAGTGACCAGCGACAGCTTCATCTCTGAACTCGTCTCTGACCGAGAACCAGGAAAGACCTCGAGAGAGGGCGGTCCTGCCGGTCCGGCTGTTCTGGAGGAGGACCCCGTCCCCGGAGAAGAAGAGTGTCAAAGCCCCCAGCGCTAGTGTAGCTCTTTCCCCCAGCCAGTCTGGAGGTCCCCTCGTCCCCCAGTGGAGTAACGTGGATCTGGAGGAGGTGCAGGCGCAGACTGTAGCAGCGGCGGACTCAGCTGACACCTGCAGCTTGTCATCAGTGGCCACATACACGCTGGCCATGGAGGACCCGTATGGGGCAGATGAGCACCCTCTGTGGGCGTGGGTCAGTGGGGGCGGCTGCTCTGTGGACAGTCACTCCCAACTCAACTGGTTCAACTCTATGAACGCTTGTGAGTTAAATGATTAGTAATCGAGCAGCTGAACTATGAAAGCTCTTCATGAATTCATCAAGAACTTTCTCCTTTATTGATTTGTCCTTTCTGTCCTCCCCAGCTTTGGTGCAGTCCGTCCAGTCCATGAGTCTGTCTGTCACCCCGGCCCAGACGGCCGCCTGGAGGAGACAAATCTTTGATCAGCTCAATGAGCGGACCAAAAGAGAGATGGATAATTTCAGACATTACGAACAAGCCGTAGAACAGGTATGTTGAGAGGTCGTGATCTACGCGCTTCTGTCTTTGTGTTGGTGCTCTTTTATTTACGTATTTAATTCCCTCCTCCGCCTGAACGCAGTCTGTGTGGGTGAAGAAGGGAACCATGCAGTGGTGGAGAGACTGGAAGCCACACAAGTGGATAGACGTTCATTTTGCCCTGGAGCAGTTCTCAGGACCGGAGGGCAACAAGGACGGCATCCTCTTCATCTATTATAACTTTTTTGAGGAGAAGAAGGTAAGTGTGTGTGTGTGTGTGTGTGTGTGTGTGTGTGTGTGTGTGTGTGTGTGTGTGTGTGTGTGTGTGTGTGTGTGTGTGTGTGTGTGTGTGTGTGTGTGTGTGTGTGTGTGTGTGTGGATATTGATGCTGTGATACTGTAAAGGTCACAATGTATGTTAATAAAATGGAGACCTCAGGCAACTAAATGAGTCCGTGCTGCGTTTCTCTTCTTCTTCTTCTTCTTCTTCTTCTTCTTTCTTCCCTTCTTTACATGTTTTCTCTTTTCGTCCCCGTCCCTCTCTCCCAGTACCTGCACGCCTTCATCAACGAGGTCACCATCCTGGTCCCTGTGCTGAATGACTCCAAACACTCTTTTGCCATCTACACTCCTGAGCGGACTAAACAAAGGTGGCCAATCAGATTGTCAGCAGCCACAGAGCTCGAGATGCAAGATTGGGTTCGTATGAATACTGCACGACAGTTTTACTCAAAAACAAGGGGGGGGGGGGGCTCCAAACTGTTATTTTTAATTATATTACATTAGTTATCAAGAGATCACATAGAATAGCCTATGTGTGTGTGATTTGTGATTCCTCATTGTTACCATTTCCTTTTTATTTCCCTCTGTGTTTAACATCAGAGAGGGGAATTGTTATTGTGTGGTCTGGTCTTGCACAACATTATAATGACATAAAGTTTCTCCTCCTATCTGCCTTCCCCCCCCCCTCCCTTCCTATTGGCTCCAGCTGGCGTTGTTGAGTGTCTCGTGCTGCGACTCCAGGGGGATCCAGGGTCCGCCCTCCAAACAGGCCGTCTGGTCCATCACCTGCAAAGGAGACATCTTCGTCAGTGAGCCCTCCGCTAGTCTGGAGGCCATGCCTTACCCCACACCCTGCGACCAGATGTAAGAAGAGCATTGCCCATTTTAGGATTTATATATTATATTTTATATATATATATATAATATAATATATAATATAATATATAATATAATATATAATATATAATATATATAATAATCTAAATACTCAAACATGTTTCCTTTGTGCAGGTTCTGGCGGCAGGTGGGAGGTCACCTCCGTATGGTGGAGTGCAACAGTGTAGGTATAGTGTGGGGGATTGGCTACGACCACACCGCCTGGGTCCACAGCGGGGGCTACGGAGGAGGCTTCTTCCAGGGACTGGCCAGCAGCACAGATAACATTCACACGCAGTCAGACGTGAAGAGTGTCTACATCTATGAGAACCAGAGGTGGAACCCTGTCACCGGATACACCAACAGGTAGAGCGCTCGCTGAGCGGCGCCGACATTGAAGTTAAAGAGAAGTTTGTGCTTTCACATCTGTGAAATGCGTCTGCCGTGTTTCTGTGTTTGGTAGCATGACTCAGCAATGTCTCAATGTCTCCAACACCCAGTCATGAGTTGTTTAAAGTTGAGCTGCAACTATTTCAATCATCGATTCATCGGCTTGTGTCAAAAATCTCTGATTCCAGATTCTGAAACTTTTAGATTTTGGTGTTTCTTTACTTTTATAGACCAAAGAAAAGAATCGTTAGTTTCAGCGCTAATTTAAAGTGCTTGGTTTCTTTCAGAGGGCTCCCTACAGACCGCTACATGTGGAGCGACGCATCAGGACTACATGAGTGCACAAAAACAAATATGAAACCCCCCTCCCCTCAGTGGACATGGGTGAGTACAGACACACACACACACACACACACACACAGATCCTTCCACTTTAACCAAACTATAATATATATATTATAAATAATCACGGACGAGGTGTGCAGTCAGAAATACACACACACGTTCTCAGTGTTCACTTCCCATATTCGCTGTTTTCCAGGTGGCGGACTGGACCGTGGACTACAGTGTCTCCGGGGGGACGGACAGAGAAGGCTGGCAATATGCGGCGGATTTTCCAGCGTAGGTTTCATTCGCCGTTCCTCAAACCCACCTGCTGTGTCAGTGTCTGCCCTCGTAGTCATGACTTTAATGTATTTATTCGTCTTTCCTCTTCCCCATCTCCCCACGCAGGTCATATCATGGCCATAAAACGCTGAAGGACTTTGTGCGGCGCAGGCGATGGGCCAGGTACTATAAAAAGCATCATTAGTCCCATTAGGTGCACAGTGGGCCGAGACGGTTTCTGTTTGTTTAGGTTTTCAGATTCAGCAGAGAGAAAGCGTTGATCTTTGGTCACCGGGGAAACTACATGTGATGATTCATCAGCAGGCGGAAAGCTTTACAAACGAGACCCAGTGAGCAACAAGAAATAAAAAAGATTCTGACGGTTGCAAGAGCAATGGAGTCAGAACATACTCGAACTCTTGACCAGTGATGAGATGTATAATAACACCTGTCACAAGGAATTCATCTGTTGCCCCAGTGCATGCTGGGAGGGTTGTCGTGATCTTGATCGTGTCACATGATCATCTCTCATCCAATCGTATTTACACTGATCATGGTTTCAACTTTCAAAATAAGAGCGTACTGTTTTTTCAAAATGACTTCATCCTGGATTAACTGGATGAGAAATAAACCGGATTATTAGTCTGAGTTAAACTACAGCAGCATTTTATGAGTTATGTTGTTCCTCCTGCACAGGAAGTGTAAAATGACCACCACAGGGCCCTGGCAAGAGGTTCCTCCTATATCACTGAGCGATGTGACCATCCTGCCGTGTGCAGCTCGGAGCAGCGTGGACGTGGTTCCTGTGTGGGCGATCAGCAACAAGGGAGACGTACTCTGTCGACTGGGAGTCACCGCACTGACGCCTGCTGTGAGTCACAGTTATTGTACAAATACAGACGAATGAACCCGTTTAACGGCCTTTGGTGAGTCACCCATAAACATCTGATCTAAAGCGTTTTCTCTCCTGTGTTTATGACGTGAAACAAAAAGAAAAGGTTTTGCCAGGATTATCTAAGTTCCTTAATATTTGTTGTGTTGAAAGGAGCCAGTTGAGGTGGGTCATCTAGTAAGGAGCCACCTGGGCGCCTCCCTAGGGAGGTGTTCCAGGCACGTCCAGCTGGGAGGAGACCCCGGGGAAGACCCAGGACTCGGT
>NC_041373.1:16731316-16978816 GCF_900634415.1 Cottoperca gobio | reverse complement strand
CTTCATTTACCTGTGGTGGTTGCTGCTTGCCTTGTACCTATAGTGGACTAATGTTATATAAACATTTCAATTTTTTGTTTTCTAAAAATGTTTTATTGTTCTGTCGGTGTCATGGAGTATGTGCAATGGTTAGCGTTATAAATAAGGGACAAGTGTGGACACGTTGTAAAAGTCTTGTGGTTGAAATGCTAAAACTGAACCTTCCTCTTTCTCAGGAGAATGTTTGCATTTGTGTGCCGTCGTCTACTTCCTGTTGGTGGTAGAACGACTGAGCAATGAGAAGAAAATGTTTTAAAAACACTATATTTTTGTTATAAATCTGTAAAATATTAATATTATACAATAGTGGTTTCTGCAATTGTAATATGTTACGGTGGAGTTGTGACAAAGTATTTAATTTAAATAGTTTTCCTTTTTAATAAATAATCGTAACCACACTGAATTATTATTTCAGGCATTAATTTATTTTAGCATTTGCTTACATTCCCCCCCCCCCCCTCATATCATAATGTACTGTCTGAATACGATGCAGCCTTTGGAGAGACTGAACGTGTACAGCGATCTGTGAAGAGCATACTGTGTTACTGTAGCGTGCACATCAGTGCTGTTGACATTGTGGAGTACATTTCTCAAGTGTTGTGCATGGTCAAAGTAACAGTGCTTGTCTGTTAATAAATAAATGTGTTTATTGATAATAACTCCCCAAATAGTTTCTCCTGATCTTTTTCACTACAATGTCCTGCAATGAGACACGTGGAGACAAAGCAAAAAGTAAAATAACACACACTTTCAAATATTATCTGTGCCTTCCAGCTATGAGTGCACAACCTGTAAGAGTGTCGTCGTGAGCAAACACACTCGCTAGCTTTGACATTTCAATATTCAGACCTGCCGCTTGCCTTTCTGTTCTCCCTGGTTGTGACAGTTATGACTAGAAGCTATACGCCCAGCAGGTTTCTCAGCAGAAAAACACACAAGAAGATCACAAGATAACACAAAAGAGAACAAGTTCCTGCACGGGCTCGACGCTTAGCGAATGAAAATGAAAGAAACAGAGTTGCGAAAGATGAACTCTTTCTGAGTACAACAACGGATGAGTCTTCTCGCTCCTCACAACCGCGATCCATCTGCGGTCTTTGAGTCTGCTCGGGGAATGGTCCTCAAATCATTCCACATTTTGCATGAAGGGCAAGCTTCGAGACGGCCCACCTCCTGCTATGGGTTTACTGTCGTGAGAACCCATGTCCTACAGAGAACCACTTCTGAGCAGATCCCAGAGATCGTTTGAGATTTGACCCGAAAGGTCACCCCAAACCTCTCTGCCTTGGAGACAGCCTCCTGGTCTGCAGCCATTGTTAGCTGCGCTGGCTGAAGCTGTGCATGTGGGTGAGGTACTGGGTGAGATCGTCCTCCCCATCCTCCTCCAGGTGCTTTTGGTAGCACTGGAGCAGCTTGGCAGTGCTGGCCTCTGACGGGACCCCGCCAGCGGGCAGGGAGGCCCCCGACATGTCCACGACGATGGTTGTTAGTGCTTTGATATAATTCTTTGCCAGGGTCAGTGTCTCGATCTTGGACAGCTTCTTGTCGGTGTTCACGTGGGGGATGGCCTCGCGCAATGCTTGGAAGGCGTTGTTGAGTTTGTGCATGCGCTGGCGTTCCCGCTCGTTGCTCTCTAGTCGGCGGGTGCTGCGTTCCTTGGTGCTGGAGCCGTGCTGCCTGCGCCGCCGGCCTCCGCCTCTTTGTCGCTTACCATTCCCGCCCCTCAGCGACCCCCTCCAGGAGCCGCCGATCCGGACCGAGGCCTCTGAGCCTTCCTGCTCACTGGAACCTGGTTCTGGTTCTGTGTCTGGTTCTGGCTCCGGGTCAGACCAGGTCCTCCTGGAGGGTTTCACAGCCTTCCCTTTGGACTTCATCCTGCTGCCTCCTTCACCTTTCTCGCTCTGACGAGGAAGATCTCGCAGTTGTAACTGGAAGTAAAGATGGGAATGAACTAATTAAATACACAAAAGTGGCATTTTAACGTGAATTCAAAGACTTCTCCCAAAACAAAAATAATCATCTCTCCAATTCAAACAGCCCTGCATCCTGTTGTATCTAATCAGCCTCTTGCAGTGTGAAAACTCCATGATGTTGGTTTGTTAATCTACACCTCTCTTATCCCCACAGTCCCGCGATAATGCCCATTTCAAGGTTACACTCACAAGACCTCAGAGAGCAGCCAGCACTCAGCTAGAACACCTCCAATGCTCTTTAACTTTATTTTGACCAGTAGATGTTTAACTTGAAATGTGTTATCGATGAAGGAACTTCCCGAAGTCAGTCATTGTGTTGACATGTGCTGCTTAAATTAAAGGTTTATTACAGTGGATTCATAAACAATGGATTATTTTCTGTATTATTAAATATGCTTATGTTTAAAACGGCTCAAACTTTTAAGATAAAGCTGTTTTGCATAGATTAGTGCACACCATAAACTCCAACATCCCTCTCTGTATTTTCCTAACCCAAGTTTAATCTACAATAATGTTGTAACTGATATGAGATAAACAGACAAAAATAGTAAAATGAGAAACTCGCAGCAGCCATTAAAGTGAATGAAACAACTTAAATAAATAAAATATAATAAAAGCCTTACCTTGGACGTTAAAATAACTTTCCAACTCCTGAGTTTTTATAGAAAAATCGCCAGCATGCAGCCGGTCATTCAATGCACCATCATGTAAAGTGAAGAGCGGAGAGAGCAGCAGACACACACACACACGCGCGCAGATTACTGTCACATGCGAGCTACCTGGAGCGGACTGATGTACACGTAGCGCTGCTCAGCCAATCAGAGAGCGAGCCCAGTCCCTCCAGCTCTGTGCTGCTGCACAATGTCACAACACTGCAATTATAATGCAGTGTGAACGATTCCTGCAGTGTCCAATAGAAAAGAAAAGAAATGCATCCAAAAACTAAATTCACCATTTTATTTGATATCCTGCAGCAGTTGGTTGTGGAGTATTCAGATCATTATAAGACTAAGTAAAAATAGTATTTCAAGTAAAGATCCTGCATTCAAAGTTTTACTTAAAAGTACAAAAGTTTTAGCAAAATATAAATTCTGTAGAATGGCTGTGATCTATTATTATTATTGATGCATTAAGCGGTACTTTAATGCTGTAATCGGTCGAGTTGGAGCTCATTTTAATCGTGTCAATGCCATAATTTATAAACTGATCAAATTGTGTGTGTAAATTCTAAAAGTACAACTGTGAAGTGGTGTAAAAGTACAATACCTACGTCGGGAATGAAGTTTCATATAATGGAAAGTGCCTCAAAGTTGTACTCGCAGTATTTGAGTGAATGTACTTTTATGCAGATAATCAGAATAGAATAACAAAAAATGTTTTCCCTCCCAATAGTATTATTATCATGTCATATTAGCACAACGTTGTTGCATCATATGCCATTGAAAGCCACCATAATGAACATTATTAACATTATTTGGCCTGTGGAGATAGTTAACAGAGTCAGAATGTCACGAGTTAACCTTGATTCAGCTGCCTGATCACTAACTCTCCTGTCCCCCTCACCTGAGCTGCCCGTGTCCACACCTGGACCTCATTAAGTTTGATTCTGCCTGACACCCATAACCCGAGTGACGCTTTTGACTTTCCCTGCTTTGTGACTCCAGCTTGTTGTTTTTAGACATTCAGCCGCTTCTGAATTCCTGCTTTCGGGGTTCTGTGATTCCCGAGCCGTGACACAGAAACACTCCTCGTCCACTCCTTTAACTCCAAGCAGTTAACATAATTTCCATTGTGGCTTATCACCTTCCGCTGCTTCATTTGAATACAGTCCTCCAGGCTACACCTCAATGTACAGAAGCAGCACCAGGTCTCATTTCTCACATTGTTTACCAGACAAACCGTTTTTTTAAAAACTTTTTTTTGCACTGAACTGTTGTTTTCCCTGCAAATAGATCAAATGTAAAATAAACAAAGTCACCGAACAAACAAGGATAGAGCATAACTACACATTTAGCCTGCCTGAATAATCACCCAAACACGCCTTTTACCCACTTGTCTGTGTAAAATGAAGTAATTCCACCTCGTCTGTTCCACATGGAGGTCCAAACACAACTGTTGGCAGTTAAGATTATTTGCCCTTTCCTGCTGTGATGATAGATAGAGACAGGGTGGCAGTGAGATACGCTGCTTGCCCATTCATAGTTCTCCTATGTTTACCATATCTTTATTGTTAAACTATCAAAAAGTAAAAGTAGCTATAAGCTTATAAATTCTGCTCTCAATATCGATCATTTATTGTTTTTATTAGTCGATACTTTTTGCAACTTATACAACTCAAATACACATTTGAAAAGCAAATAACTAATAAACTAAAGTCATTACTGTGGAAGAAGTGAAGCCAAAGCAAGTTTATGATGAATAAAAAGTTGTAGGATGAAGCCGTAGTTTATCACACCTACACTTTTTACATTAATTATTTCTCTCAATTCCCTTTAAATGTATAGTCTACACTGAAAATGAAAGAAAGAAAATAAATATAGGCTTATAGGCTACCCAAAAGTCCCAAACAATAATTCATATAGTACAAACTAGTGTTCATAGGATATCTCAGTTTTATATTTTTAATCATCTTATTTTTTAATAATGTTTTTTAAATCTATTTAGTGTATTTTCATTTATTTTCCTGTTTTTGTAAACACCTCTTAATTCATACTGACTCTCTCCAATTTGGAACAACTTCAGGATACAGTATTAAAATGTCGTATCCTTTACTTTATATATCAATTGTGTAGATTTAAAGTCTAATAAATCTATTAAATTGAGAGCTTCACAAGTGCATGTGCCTTTGTTTTCTGTTGTCAGAGATTAGCCCAACTAGCTTAGATGCTAGTGTTCTTCCTACGTGTGTTTACATCCCTTTTATAATAATTTCTAAATTTGTGAAGTTCGTAACTAAACCAAAAGACGTTCCTAAAATATAATGTTTAATGTAAAGATAGTTCTAAACACTTTCATATCAAAACATGACGTTTAGGAGCCACACGGAGGAAAGGCACAAGTGAGCTAGCAGCTAGCAGCTAGCAGCTAGCATGCGCTGCTTAACAAGAAAAATGTAGCAACAGTGAAGCAGCAGTAAGCAAAATATTTAATGCATTTATTAGAGAAACATGTTAAAGAATTCATATTTTTTGTTGCTCAGTTTCTTCCAAAAAAGAAAGTATTCCCAAATAATAAAAAATGCTTTCCTCTTTAATGCAACAATGTTAAAGCTAAGTGGCACGTTAGCTTGAAGGAAAACCTGTAATAGCACATTTGGACAACAAAAACAAACTTCATGGTAGCCTACAGTTAAAAATAGGACATTACCGAGCAGTATGTGGTTTAAATTCAAAGAACAACATTATAATTTGACTTTTAGCTAAATTATGGGAGAATATCACAAACATGTAACCACAACAATAATGCAGGTGTGACGCTCCCAGCTCGTTGAGCCAAACACTGTTGGTGTCCTTGAACTGTGTGTGTGTGTGTGTGTGTGTGTGTGTGTGTGTGTGTGTGTGTGTGTGTGTGTGTGTGTGTGTGTGTGTGAATAATAAAAACCTGGTCCTGCCAGGTTCACTGTTTCCTCCTCAGGTACACTGTATCTAATCAACCAAACCTTGCTGATGCTGGCTCTGTGGAAACACTATCTGTTACTTTTAGTTTGTTCAGTTTCTGGCTCCATTGGCCCTAAGGCTTACACTGTTTATTCAGCCACAGCCGCTGATAAATTCTGAGCTGAATACACTTTAGTAATGAGGCAAGCAAACAGGGCCTCCACAAGCATGCTCTGTTTAACAAAAACAAACTATATAAATAAACAACGTATACTCCTTGTATTCCCAGATTAACCTGGAATTTGTTGAAATACAACAATTCAAATGAGATTTCAGTCACAATTTATTAAATTAAATTGATTGAACACAGCTTTCAAAGACGTCTGCAGCTGGAAAAGTACCAGCACTGCTACGTTATGTGTTCTTTTCTCACATCACAGCCTGTGATCTTGTCATACTAACAACTGTGAAAGCTGAATGCACCGTCACACAGTCCTGCGTGGCTGTGATGTCATGAACGCCAGGTGCTTTGAATCCATTTGGAGCCGAGAGAGAAAAAAAAGCCATTAAAATCCCCTGACTCATCATAAAAGAGGAGGGAGAAGGTGAAGAGGACGATTAGTCACTTTTTCCATTAGGCCAAGGCTGGCTGTCTGAAAGAAAAACAAGTGTGGATGTCACATTAGGCCATGGTGACAGTGAGCTGGCCTTTGGCTGACGGCACACGAAAAGGCTCCATTTGACCACCACCGTGTCATAGAAATCAGCACCTACAACTCAATATGTGTGTGTGAATAACCTTTTATCTCACAGCTCAAGGTCTGACTCGGTGACATGGGTGAGGAACAGACAGGTTTGGGAGAGAAAGAAGCGGCGGGACAGAGCAGCGGTGCTTCGTGTTGGCAGGGAAAGGCTGCGCTGCGGAGAGTGTCTGACACACTGAAAATGGCAGTTCTTCTCCAAAGCTGAGAAGTCGTCTTCCCACTCCAAGCCTGCAGGAAAAACACACAGTTAGTGTCAACGAAGTGCCAATAGCCTGCAGCATCTGGGATTAGCAGGATTTAGGAACATTAATGTGTGTTAACCCCTGCTGTTCCCACCCTGATCGTGTTACTGTGTCAGAGGCATTTCAGTTTGAAGAACTTAGTGACATTATCAAACAAAATAGACACGTTTTAGTGTCCAAACATGACCTTATTTATCAATTAATGACTTAATTATTCATGCGGCACCATTAAAATACAATAAAAACAATTCCAAACCTTTAATCCTTTGAATAATCCCTTTGAATATCCTGTTTCAACCCAAATTAATCAAAAATATAGGAAGTTGATGCTCATTTCAGAGCAAATCTATTATATACTGTATCATTAAATCATTATTACTGATGAATTAATAAGCAGCATTGTACTGTTGTAGCTGGTCGAGCTCATTGAAAGTATATTCTACTGTTATTATAAGTTTAATCTATAACAATGTATCACAACTTGTCACTATGTCGAGTACAATGTGAAATATGTGTAGAATGAAGTGCTATGAAATGGAACTACTCAAGTAAAGTTTTACTTAACATTACTTGAGTAAATGTACTTAGTTACTACACAATGGTCAGCAGTAATGTTAATTATACACAATATGTGGGATGAAACATGCAAAAAGAATACCACTGTCTTCTAAAGTGACATCTGGCGGAGATGAGCAGGCCTCACTGTGCAGCTCCATGGTGGGACTCCCCTAAGAAGATAGCAGTTGATGGTCAGTGGAAATAAAACAGGAAGTGTCACAGCCACAGAGAATGTAATCTTCACATGCGTGAACAGAAGCAGTACCTGATCGAACAGGTAGACGATGACATCATCATCAAAGGTCACGCTCCTCCTCTTATTAAAGTCCCTCTGAGACAAAACCCCCGGAGCGCCGTAGATTCGACAGGATTTCAGGCTTTTAAGGTTGTTAAAATGGTCTCTGTTCACCGCTTCGTGTTGATTCCCGTTAGAGTCGTTGGTGTTGGGGCCGTCACTTAACATGTTGTTATGCCAACCAGTATCCCCTTTGGACGTCCCACAAGCCTCAGCGTGTATGCCACCAAAACGTGGTAGTGGTACGTCCTCATCACAGAAGATTATAAAGCTGTTGTGCTGATTCAGTGTGAAACTGTCCTGCTGGGTCACCATGTTCGAGTCCTTCTTGATCAAACTGAAAATGTCCTGCATGTTTAGAATAAGTCTGGTCCATTGGGCCTCCTTTGGACGCTCTGGGAGCGAAGAAGCTAAAGAATTGAGGGCTGGACGACGCGCGGGCTCCTCCGGCAGACGACGACGATGTCGAGGGGAGGCAGAGAAGAGCGGGGGACCGCGTTACCGAGCTGGATCTGCTGTCACTGGTCCTCCATAACTCTGGGGCCGCACTTCCTCTTTGATCGAGGATGCAGGTGATCGCCTGCAGCTCTTCATCGGCCCGGATCATGTGACCTGAGGAGATCAGCAGCCGGAGCTCTTCATTCCTGCGTGAATGATGCACAACGACTCATTGAGACTTGTATTGTGTAAAGAAATAACACCGTTTTCAGTGATCCAATAAATTACACATAAGATGTCAAAGTAAACGTTTTTTGTTCACTTCGTGTCTCTGTGTGGTTGTTTTTCCCTTTTCCATGGCCGCTTTGAGTCTATTTGCATCTCTTTGTAGTTCTTTTATGTCTCTTTGAAGATGTTTTATGTTTCTTAATTGGTCATTTTGAGTCTCTTACTGGCTGGTATGTGTCTCTCTGAGTGACATTTTGGTGAAGCACCCCCCACGGGGTCAGTAATCCATTATTGCAAGTGGCATATAGCCAAATAAGTATAGTGGCATGGCATTAGTCAACAGTGTTGGAGACATATTTTTAAGGATTATGCCCAACACTGACAGTAAATTACATGTTTAGAGTCACTGCCCGGCCAAATTGTAGTTGGGGGGGGGGGGGGGGATGGTCCACTTTAACCCAAGATAACATGTCAGCTTTGTCTAAAGATAATCTCCTCTTACAGACTAATATAATTCCATTTCGCTCTTTTAAGATTTCAGGAGGTCAGCTGCAGTGCGCAGACAGCCCCTCCAGTGTTAACAACAGGATGTACTGAAACTGATTTGTCAGCCTTTTGTCCGTTGGATGAAACGGTGCACGCACAAACACATACATTATTTGGCCACTCACTCCTGAGCCTGAATAAATATCGGCGCCCATCCATCCGCGGAGACAAAGACGCAATAGGAAACTTTTACCGCTCTGCAGTAACCAAGCAACCGCTGGATGAGTGACTCAGGAAAGGAAGAGAGGCGCTGACTCACAGCAGCTGTGACGTAAAGGATGTGAAAGGACACACACACACACACACACACACACAAACACACGTATGCAGTAGGCCGTAAAGCCTGAAATCTGCCCTGTTTCAGGTAAATTAACACCTCACTGTGTAACAGGTGGAGCGGCTCAGAGGAAAGACACCCATAAGTCCCACCACCACAAGAGAGAAAGACACACACACACCAAGCGTACAAAGTCTCCATCGATTACAGGGATAAAAACTCTAAATAATACCTATTCTTGACTTCTTTGTCACTGCATCTCCTTTTAGACAGCCAATTAAAACCATCCAACGAAATCACCAACGTAGCTCCATCCCTGAAGTACTTTAACTCTGTAAAAAGGAAAGCGAGGAACATGGTTATCAACTCATTGCTTCGAGATCTTGCTGCATCATGACGCTGCAAAAGATGCGTTGCAACACTTTTGATCTCTCTGCATCCTGACCACGCATGACACGCAGCATATTTCTCTTCCTACCTTGCATTCTGCGAGCCCCGCTCATTTCCCCCGGCTTTCACTGCACGGCAGACACCTCATTGAGGGCACGGAAAGAGACGAGCTAAACATATGGACAGAGAGAGAGGAGATAGAGGGATGCACAGGAACAAGAGAGGGGGGGTCAGGCGAGGTAGAGAGGGAATGAATGAAATAAATCAGAGGAGGTACGGGGGGTGGAAGAGGAGTGAATGAAGGGTGATGAAGAGAAAGGATGTGAGGACAGAGGAAGGACAAAGAGCTCACATATACAGCGCACTCCCTGGAGGCTGCTGGCCTTTCTGCAGCAGCAGAGTGCATGATGGGAATCAATAACTTATCTGGTCTAAGGCAACACAACAGCCTGAGTGATAGCGAATAACAGCACAGTGGATGTCACAGTGACATCGACACGAGTTACAATATTCTTAATAAGTCATACATACATTATACTTCATGCAAACACCAGAGCAGTGACATGGGAAGCTGTGATGCTCCAAAATTATGGAACACTAAACCAAAAACTATAAGAGATGCGGGAAAAACTATTTATTTAATTGTTAAATTGGCTTACAATTAAAGTCATCCTCATTATGTTCTTTATTAATTCTCTAATTATTATTATTATATTTAATAGTCTCAGTTTTAAATTTCATTTATATATTTAAGCATTTAATAATAATAATAATAATAATAATTGTATTAATATTACTATTATTATTATTATTATTATTTATTTATTATATTCAAGCTCAATTTATACCGTTTATTTTGTTAAATTTAATCTTAATCTATTAATCTTTTCTTGGATATGAATGCTTGTTCAAATTCGATGCATTCTGCATGTATACACCAACATTAAATGTTACGTGTATTTTCATCCCACCTTTGATATGATAAATACCATGTGTTGCAATAAGGTTAATTTTATGTACTAAACACAATACGTTCAATTATTTACCATGAAATCAGATTTCAAACGCATTTACTTCCTGTACATGTAAAACACAACCTGTCTTTTGGCCTCACGAGATGCAACAGTGAACATTAGCTCCCTCTAGAGGCTGGAGGCAGAACAGCAGCAGCACTGACGTCGAGGAGAGAGCTCCAAAATAAAACAGGAAATAAGGCTGAGAAATACTCTTACAGGTAAAAGTATGAGCATCAAAATGTACTAAAAGTACAAATGTCCCCTTGTTTGGCCTTACAAAGTTGGCACAAGGTAAGATATTTATATATCATTCTGCACACCGGCCCATTTCAGAATGATATATTAGTGAATTATAACTAGTGATGCATTAATGTTGGTAAAGAAGGATACTGGTAAGGGATCAATGTTTTATCTTAACCTATATTAATACTTGATACATTATTTGTTGGTTATACTTTGTATTATTAATCTGAATCTTCAAAGTCGCTAAAATTATCAAAAAATGTAAAAGTAAAAAGTACAATATTTGCCTCAGAGAGTAAAGTACTTTAAAATTGTACTTAAGTATAATACTTGAGTAAATGGATTTAGTTACTGTCCATCACTTATTTTTGTTAATAGAAACACAAATGCTGTTGCTGCTACATTAATTGTTATATATACTACTGCTGCTGCACATGCTCCTGTACTGCTGCTGCACATGCTCCTGTACTGCTGCTGCACATGCTCCTGTACTGCTGCTGCACATGCTCCTATACTGCTGCTGCACATGCTCCTGTACTGCTGCTGCACATGCTCCTGTACTGCTGCTGCATATGCTGCATATGCTCCTGTACTGCTGCTGCATATGCTCCTGTACTGCTGCTGCTGCATATGCTCCTGTACTGCTGCCGCTGCTGCTGTCAGTTGTGTTCATCATCATTATCATCATGTAACTTCCAAACATTTATTAAGAAGTGTCCGCAGGTATAATCCTCCCCCTGGCAACAAAATCACTGATGCTGGAGTTCTGCTTCACACACCCAGACAGCATCAGGATGCTGTTCCCAAGAGGCGACAAAGGTCACCATTCAGTCCACCTCTGATGTCCAAGAGAGAGGAAGGAAAGGAGCAAAAGAGATGGACAGATGGTGTTTCCATTCAGAGCGAACGGTTGCATTTCTCTTCTTTCTCTCCTTCCCCTTCCTGCCTTCACTCTCTTTTTGCTTTTTTTGCCTTCCCTGTACAGTCGTCCTCCGAGGCACCGTGTCACCCAGCAACCATGCACCCCTATCAGGTCAGCCGGTGCACTCGGACTGCTTACAGTACCGTGTTTCAATATAGTCAACTCTTTTTTCACTGGACTTAGCAGTACATGACATGTAAGGACGTGATACAGTCGCCGGAGCTGAAAGCCTAAATGTGAGCTTATTCCGGCACTATCTATTTTCACTTTGGAGGAATGACGGATGTGTGCCGTCTGACTTGCTCATAATTTGATATCTCGACAACCTCTGCATCCAAGTGTCAGATGAATGAGGGATACTCTTTGGTTTCAGGCCGTCTGAAGCTGAGGGAGCCTATATTATCTGCTAACAAACATATTTCTCCACACTCTGCTCCTCCTTTAGTCACAGCTGTCGCCTGCCAAGTCTCTCGCCAAGTCCACAGAGAAATGTCTCAATCCCACAATTCCCCCAAAGCACACAGGGAAACTTGACCTCACGGGCATCAACAGGTGAACCAGAATAAAGAATGTGTCTGTTGTGCTAAAGAGGGTGAGAACAAGCTCAAGCACCGAGGTGACACCTCAGCTTGAATTTTTAATTAATTGCTTTGGTTTGCCGGTGTGTCTTTGACTGCTCCGGTTGTGTTGTAACATGCACAGTTACACGCCAAGAGAACTGTGGAGCTATCCTTTTACACTGCGGGCGCAGAATCATCAGATCCAGCCGGCAGGCGGCGAGTGACACCAAGCAATCCGTGAGAGGAGGGTAATTGGAGATCTTTGGGCTTATTCTGAGCATGCGGGATACACACCGATCGAGGGCCTGAAGAGGAACACCAACGGAGCTGAAGGCACTGTCCAACCCCAATGGCATTGGGCACTGCAAAGCAATGTGGGTAATATGGGAAAGGGAAACATCCAGTCAGAACGCTGGTAGGGCTGTTTGCAGCCTTTATTTGGACACAGCAGGGTCTCACAGCTGCAGAGCAGGGGGGGGGGCGAGAGGGAGTGAAATGTGACACTAAAATAACAACATACAGAGTGGTAAACATGTCACTGTTTGTGTACATGTTTGCTCAAGGTGCGTGGCTCCTGTAATAAATATTTAATGCCTCCTTTTAGTCAGCATGTGAAGTAAGCTGAGGAACTTAATGTTTGTATTTAGTGATTAAGCGAGACAGGTGAGGCTGAACAAGACAGGATTAAATACATCGGGGGACACGACGGCTCGTTTGGAGTGGGATGTGTGTATTAGCGAAGGTGCAGCGCAGACTGTTGTGAGTGTCGAGCAGACATAGGGCACAAAGAGTTTTCCTGGCAGGGGTGGCTAATGATGGTGCTCATTAACTCCAACCGTTGTAGGATATTTAGTTGTATTGTGGGGAGCCGTGCAGCCTTTACGTTTTAAATGATAGAAGCCAGGGTGTATCTGGTTGTGAATTGAGTCACTAATTTGTTGCAGATCAGCACTATCATCACAGCTGTGCCTTAACCTCCCTTTGTGGAGAGAAAATACTTTTCTCTTATGCGAGAGATTACAGGGTCTTAGAAGTGTTTGCTGACAGAGAGACTTTAATATGATGACATAAACTTGTAATCCATCTCAGATTGCTGGTGGGGTATTTATGAGCCTCTGTTGACAGCAGTACACCTGCTCTTCCTTAGTCCAGACCTGGGAACTCTGCCCGCCTCAACTAGCACCACTGCTGCCAGGGGCACTGCCATATTGGGAGAAGTGTGCGTGTGTGTGAGCGGAAAAAAAAAGGGAGGGGGAGTGTGTGTTTGTTACACACAGACGGAGACAGAAGGAGAGATGTGTGAGGCAGGTGGATCTGTGTCTGAGGGTTTGGATGGGTGGGAGTAAGTCTATCTTTATTCATTTCCTGGTGCTATAAGAGCCGGGATCAGTAGCAGTCATTTATTACTCCATCATTCAACATATAGAATCTGTTTCATGACAGAGGAGGCAATAAATATCTTGTTTACACAAAGTGTACTTGGTAGAACAAGAACAGGACCCTGCTGAACGACGTTGTTGGTGTTGGCATGAAGGTGCGATGTGAAGTAACAGACTGAATAGAAGTTCTGGGTGTAAAAGGAGGTTTGTTGTTATGTCGAGTCAGAGGGAATATCACTGCCTTCATCATGCTGCAGTCATTAACACACCAGAATAACATGCGTGTAGTGGAAACTGAAGATGTGCACACTTCAAAGGCACAAAAAGAATCCCTTATGATTTACTACATGTGTGTATCTGCAGAGAGCCTGTGCATATTCCTGCGTTCGGGACGTTTCTGGGCGCCAACCTCTATACACACGTAGTGACCAGATCGTAGGCACACATGCGAGAGGAAACTACAAAAATGGTGGACACGGCGGCGATAGACAAATGTCACGTGAAACGCCGAGCTAACAAAGCTCTTTCTAAAACGAAAGTGAATCTGGGGTTGGCTTTTACCCGCCGGCGAGCACCAACCCTCAAAGAGCCGAGGAGGAGGGGCCGACTTTAAATGTTGTGACGAATCCTTCTCATTGTGCCTTTAAAGCCGTGACGTTGTCCATAATTATTCATGTTCCGGCCCTTTAAATAATACACATTAATGCTCGATACACACGTGCGGACGAGTGTTACAGTAGAGAACGCATGTTTACACAGTAAACCATTTCTATGTGCAGTTTATTCACTAAGTTTACTTTTCTGTTGAATTTCAAAATAAATGCTCGCACCAAGAGCTACACCTACAGTGGAAAGCTGCACCTAAATTATTTATAGGATTTATATGACTAATTGTTTTGCAGTGTCTGCAGTTATTCAAATAGAGAGCAAAGAAATGAAAAGAGAAATCAATGAAGCAGAAATGTTGTTTTCTCTACATGTCTTTGCCGTGTTCTTCCACTAGACTGCAGCACATCGTCGCAGTTGGCTTCAGGATTTGTGAAGCACACACACACACACACACACAGACAAACTGTGAACCGTGTTAGGGAAAATAAAGGATAAAGAATAAAGAAGTTTGAATTGTTTCTTTTCCTCTTTGCATTTTTTTAGCTTTTCCGTGTACGATTCTCCAATAAATACCCTAAAATCTATGATATCAGTCTCGTACTGAAGCCAGCGGTGAAAGGCTTGTGCCTGTCTGTCACTTCATGCAAGTTGAGCAACGCCTGCAACTGTGTCTGTACGCAAACACTTACCTCATCCCACCCTGTAATCCAACCACAGCTGAGGGAGCAGCTTAGCAGGGCGAAACGATATATTTCAGCCATAACATAAAGTTAACGCACGGTTGACACACACACGCACACACACACACACACACACACACACACACACACACACACACACACGAGTGAGGAGGAACTGATTTGAAATGTCAGGACTGCTGACGGGCAAAAAGACGATGGGAAAGGTGTTGAAAAGCAAGGCCCTGACCTCTGACCTAAGACACTCAGATAGCAGGCGCAGGCCGAGACAGCTGTGGGACTCCTCCACTAACGTGTTAATGGAGGAGTTCGAGCGCTCGTTTACAGAGATCTCATTTACGCACACACAACCCTGATCAGATAAGAACAGATCTGTTTCAGCGGCTAATCTTAAATGTGATGAGGTTTACAGAGACCCGTGGCACCGGAATATACATAAATATCTTTGTGTGGGACGCCCTGGGGTATATCACACTACCTCACACTATAGGAACAGGAAACAGGACACGGTGCTTCCATGTCATGGAAATAAGGCTGTTGAGAAAGAACATATTTTAGGGACGCTTCTATGTCCCGTACATCCATCTGTACATAAATCCAGGCCGAGCCTTTCTCCCTGACAGCACTATCTTTGCTGCAACCCCCTACCCTCTCAGAGGGAGTCCCTAACTCCCCCCTTACCCCCTTGTCCCAGCACAGCTCCTATCACTTGCACCCTAAGCTGCTGGTATTCTTCAGGCCCTGATCCAGTTTCACATCAGCAACCATATTTAATTCAAAAATGCATTGAGTCAGGATTGTCCCTTAGTTACGGTTCAAACACACAACACATGAAACGGGACATACACCGCTGTGCATTTAAAACACACATTTTTTTCATCTTTGCCGTGTCGAGGAGGATCAACTTCCCCCCTCCAGCCTGTGAAAGCGGGACGACTCCAGAGCACTGCTGCCTTCCAACACGGCTGGAACATACGAGCAGGTTTTTTTTTGGGAACGTATGCTCCCCAGCTCAATATCCCATATGTGACACATTAAGGAGACCTTTCAAAGGGTTTTATGTTCTCGGCAATATGGTTTCCCCTCAGCCAAAACTTCAGTGCAGTGTTTCACTGGGTCAATATGTTGAAATCACACACCTACAGCTAAAAGCTTGCTGGTGTTCGACCCCAGAAATTGCAGGCAAGGCCGTTTCCTCGGCTTTAGACATTAATATGTCCTCAGTAGCTGAACAGATTTTTACTTTTCAAACTGCACGTGAAAGCGTCCAGTTCCCGCCCTTTTTTTCAATTTGAACTGTGAAGATAGTTCTTTCCGATCTCTTACAGTGTTAGTTTAGTATCAGACTATCAGCTGACTCCACTTAAAACAGAAAATGGTTGTTGTTACACTTTATTCTATGTGTTAAAGAAAGCCAGGCGAGCTGTTTCCAGTCTTTCTACTAAGCTAAGTTAGCCGGTTGCTAGCTGTACCTTTATATTTAGCTAGCATATGATTGTTAGCTCAGTGCATTTCCCCAAAATGTCCAACTTTTTATTAAGCGAAATGTTAAACTGTTGTTTTGTTTATGAAATGAAGCTTTTGGAGTGAAGACAGAACATTTAACTCATCAGAAGTGGAGATGACTGGTTGGTATGTTGAACGCGTATTGAAACACATTTTTAACTGTCAATCAAAAAGTGTTTCTTCTTATTTTCGTGCACAATGTACACGCACTGACGTACATTACTGTATACATACACAAAATAGATGCACGTTACAGACACCTCAGACACATACGGAGAGATTCATGTCAAAACACACACACGTGCACACACACACACACACACGGACTCCAGAAAAACCACAAAGATTGAAAGATTGGTGGCAAAACAAAAGAGCGAGTTGTGAGTTAGTGAGAGTGGAGGGTGGAGCTTGAAGGGCGTCTTGGCTGAATTTGAGAGCGTCACTGGCATGCCCACACCACAGCTGGTCAGATAGAAATAGAAGAGGCAGTAACTGAGCCCAGCAAAAAGGAGGAGCAGCCACTTTCCTCAGGGATGCATGTATGGATGAACGGGTCTTTATGTCCGTCTCTGTGTCTGAGAAGTCCAACGAGAGGGACTTAGAGATTTAGTTTAGCACGCGGTGGAGCGTTAGGTCAAGCCTGATGACATTATCTTCCCTCTGAATTAAGATGGCTTTCAAAATAAATAGTTTCTACTGGAATCTGACACACGTTGTTCCAAATGTCTTGTTTTATTCTTTCCACACAGAAAAGGTTAAAGGTCAAGATTTCTCTTAAACAGCTCAAAGAAATTGATTTCGACCTCTTCGATAATGTTCCTCCTTTTTCTCTGCTGACCAAGTTACTCACACTCGACAGTTTACAATTTAACTCTGCAAACATTTATTTAATCAGTGACAAACTAGACTAGTTAGTTAGATTTGAAAAGATCATGCATTAATGAATTAATGTTAAAATAAATCTAAATAAATGTTTCTGTGGGGTGGACAACCTTCACCTTCACATTGTCTCTGATTTACACCTTCACACACTGAGTGGGGGGGGGGGGGGGGGGTGAAGGTGTCACAATGCGCTGGTCTGCACACTGGGATCAAACAATCAAACCTACAATTAGTTGACAACCAACTCAGCAACCTGAGACACATTCATGATATCTATTGTAAAGATATAGCACGACGCGACACAGTCAGTCACGAGAGAGCACACAAAGTGACAATCTCATGCTGCTGTTCAAGAAACGTTGTACTTCTACTATTTTATCTTTTACCCCAATCATAAATAATACAACAAATGATTACTTCACACAACTAATCCCCACAATAGTGTGACTGCATCCTGTCAAAGTTTCCCTGAGCTACACACTGGATGTGCACACTTGTACAAACCTATCCAGTAAAAGCAGGATTCAGCCAACCATCTGTGCGTGTGATACTTACCTCTGCTGGTTCCCGTGTCCTGCGCTAATCCCCTTGCAAACTTCCAGGTCCAAGTCCCTGCAGGATTTCTATATGTAAACGAAATGCATTAACTTCTGTCTTTAAATGAAGTGGAGCAGCAGGCTCCCCGTCTGCTTTGCTCACATGGTACAACATTTCTCTCACGCGAAATAAAGGTTTCATTCGACACAAATGATAATCTTCCCTGTTCATGCGTCTCAGACTCCTTCCAGCTGCCTGTGTCTGTCAAAGAAACAGCCAATGCAACAAACCCCCCCAAACCCCTACGTGCACAGGACCATCACCCCCATCCCAATCCATCTCCCTCTCTGTCTGTCCCATCCCCCCTCTTCCTCCTCTCATCCTCCTCTCCATCACGCAGGAAGCCTGGTCTTCCTGAAAACAAGCGTCGGAGTGGGGAAAGGGACAAGGCTGAGGGGGGGGGGCAGGTACGAGAGGGGGAGCAGAGGATGTTTTTGTCGTTCCTCTGCCCCTCTGGTTGCTGCAGGCCTCAGTGTAGTCCATCCTGAGGAAACCAGGCTCACGTCACTGTCGCCAGGCCTTGGGCCCACACGTGCTGCCTGTTCAGGCCGCTATGACGCAGTAGCTCCAGCGCTCCAGCAGGCCCTCACACACGGGAGCTATAAACACATATGTGGATTAAAACCATGGGAAAGAAATGCTTTTCAGATCATAACGGCATTAACAAGCAGGAAAAGCCGACACAAAGACACATCGAGTGCATTTCAGTTACACAAAAGGGGTCAAATGAGCCGAAGAGAGATATTGTGAGGAAGGTTTGTGCTTTACCAGCTCATCACACTTTATATCGTGTAGTAATAACCGCCAAGCCACCTGCAAGTGTGGGAATTCCTCAGCAGGTGGTTTTCCAGAGACTCCCAGCGACTAATTTATTGCAAATCAAAAAATGTACGCATGCCACTTGTAGAGGTTGTCTTTTGTTTGCAGTTTCAAAGTGAAAGCTGTGACCATCCAGTAATTCTTGTTTTAATTTGAACTTATAATCAGCAGGGTGAGACGTGACTTCCACCCTGAATGCAGCTGCATACAAAGACTCACAATGTATTTATTTAAAGCCTCTAAAGTGTGCGGAAAATATCAAACTGTGGGGCGAAGAAAACTCAAAAAGTTCCAATTTTAGCATTTTGAACATCATTTCCTGACAGATGCTCTTCATCAGTAAGTGGAAATGTGTGCGTCACTAAAGGAAAAAGGATCCATCGCACAAATCGTTTCTAAAGGACACCCAGCAGCTGATATCTGACGCACTTAGACGAAAGAAAGTAAGTTTGAAACTACAGTTCATATGTATGGATATTAATATGAACTCTAATGAACCCTGTGAGTCGGACTCTCATCATATTTCTTTAGCACATCTTTTCAAATAAACACCCACTAATTTGAGAACAGAGCTCCTCGTATGCTAAATGTAGCATCGTTTGGGAACAAGGACACTGTGAGTGGAGCGCAGCCTGAAAGTGACAGAGGCCATAATAACAGGATGTTTACAGCGTGCGGAAACGCTGCCAGGGACGACCACGAGTGTGGCTGGCAACGCCGGCGAAGAGGAAATGCAGGCCAGCCATGTTCCCTGCAGATGCACCGAAATATAACCTCAACTGAGTTTTGTTTACAGACGTGACTGGGGTCTCTTCGGGTAGAGGTAAATCCACCGTGACCTCTGACCCCTGGAGAAAGCGCTGTAGAAAACACACACAAACACACACGGTTAGTGTTTGCTGAAGTGGTCAGCTGCAGATGACAGCGGACAGAAGGACGCTGGTGGTTTTTGACACCAAGGGTTGGGTGAAGCCCATTCAGTGTCACCAACAGTGTCTTTCTGCCGTCGGTGGTCACATATTGCACCGGGCTCCAACACTCACCACAACACATTCTCCAGCACCATGGCTATCACCGACTTCCTCGCAGCCTTGGACATCACTGCGGCTATTAGCGCTTGTAAAGGTGAGCGGAGGATTGTCACGGGAACGCCTTTGTTTCTTGCATTTTAATGTAGTTTCAGTGTCGTGATGTTAAACTAACGGGATGTGATCTTGTTTTACTTTCAGCTAAGGATTCCTTCAGCCCCAAGATGTTTTTCAAAACGGTGGGTTTGTCCAAGAAGAATCCGACAGATATCAAGAAGGTCTTTACGGTTTTGGACCAGGACAAAAGCGGCTTCATCGAACAGGATGAGTTACAGTTGAGTTTCCCTCACAGAGAATATACATACATACATACATATACATACACATATACATATTTAATGAGTGTATTGACTTCCCTTTTGGTTGTGTGTGTGTGTGTGTGTGTCTTCCTGTTCTTCATCAGACTGTTCCTGCAGAAGTTCTCCAAAGGAGCGAGGACACTGACTGCAGCTGAGACCAGAGGTTTCCTGCTGCAGGGAGACTCCGATGGAGACGGGAAGATCGGCTGGGAAGGTAGGCAGGTCTGAGGGATCAGGAGTCGACTTGACATGAATGTTCGCGTTGTCGATGCATTTTAGGTTTTATTAAACTTCTATGAATCACACTTAAGTTCTAAACTGCAAACTAAGGAGTGAAAAGAAGCAACACGCTACTTATTGCAGTGAAGTGTAGGAGCGACCTTTAAGAGCTGATCATGTGACTTTTCATATGAAGGCTAAAAGCCAATCAGATGCAAGGATTTACCCTCCGTCTATAATACTGTTCTTTCTTTTCTTTTCTTTTAAATCCTTACATTTTACTCAAAAACAAAAAAAAATGTAAAGCAAGTAGCAATTAGACTGTCAAAAATAATATATAGAAATACAATTATGGAAGAAATAAGAGGAGATTGGCTGAAAAAGAAACAAAAATAAATTATCTACATCACAGAAAGATCAGAGCAAGCTTTACTTTTTTACAAAAAAATAAAATAAAATAAACTTATTCCAGAAAGGAAAAAGAATCAAACAGAGAAATATTAAAAAAAATAATAATAAAATAATAAAAATAATAATAATAATAATAATAAAATAATAAATTAAAATAATAAATTAAAATAATAATAATAATAAAATAATAATAACGTTGTTTTAGTTTAATGAAATAAGAGGATTTCTACTGGATGAATGTGAAAGAACAGAATAAAAAATGTCTAAAACTCTGTCTTTTCTTCTTGCAGAGTTTTCTGCGCTGGTCAAGTCTTCATAAAACACGCGTGACCTCTTTGACTCGTCGTATGGTGATAATCTCAGGGCGCTCTTCTTTTTCTAATGTGTATTATCTTAAATAAATAGCATCCAGGGATCTTATGTGTTTAGAGTGATGAGTTGTAATGAAAATAAAGCTCCAACAAAGTAAATGTTGCCTTTCTGCTTTGTGTCTTTCCCTGACAGAAAAGTGTACCAATAAACAAACCTTTCTACGTGAAATGTTGACGCGTGTTTTGTTCCTGCTCGTACCCAGAGAGACGCTCGTGATGAGCACAATCCTCTCGCGTGCTGCGGGTTGTGATGTTATATTGAGCACTGGGAGAAGTCCAGCACCGCCCAGGCTTTGGTTTCTCCAATTAACGACATGAGCAACTTTCCACTGTGCAAATGAAGTGTTTGTCATTCTGGCAACCTCAGTGTGACACCGTACGTCGGGTCATTTGGTGTGAATTGAATGTTTACACTTTGACGACATGAACTTAACATTTCACCCATTTTCTTTGAAATTGTTCAGCTACAGTAAAAGTGATGCAGCAACATATTCAATATTGCAATATGAGTAAAAGTCCTGAGAAAGTATTAAAAGTAAAACATATTATGCTGAATACCTCCTGACAGTGTTGTATTACTATTATTATCTTTAATATATTAACATATACGATACTTTATGCTGTAGTTGACTGAGGTGGAAGTAATTCTGTTTCTTCGGGATGAAACTAAACGATTATTTTCAGTATTAATTAATCTTCTGTTTTATTTTCTCAATTAATCAATTAATCAATTAATCAATTAATCGTTTTGTGTGTAATAAATAAATAAAAATAAAAATAAATAAAATATACTCGTTTGTAAATCACATATGACAAAGAAAAGCAGCAAATCATCAACAGAATGAAAAACAACTTTAATAGATTATTAAAATAGTATTTAAATAATATATTTAAATACTTATATAAAGTAAAAGTACCTCAAAATTGCACCTACAATTAATAATAATAATAATAATAATAATAATAATAATAATAATAATAATAATAATAATAATAATAATAATAATAATAATAATAATAATAATAATAAACTTTATTTCTATAGCCTTTTTAAAAAACAAGTTTACAAAGTGCATTAAAATAAGAAATTCACAGATAAAACACAATGAATAAAAATATTAAATAAATCTTACTCTCTTGAGTAAATGGCGTCAGGACCGGACTCACTGGACCAATACCAGTCAGCGTCCAGCTCTATGGCACCGTGTGCTTAACCACTACAGCCCAGAGAGGTTTCTGGGGAGGGGGGGGGGGGGGGTGGGACACACAGCTGGAGAAGAATCTCAGTGATGGGAGGCCTGGGGCGGCTGGCAGAGCTGCAGCAGTGCGGGTCCAAGGAGTTACTGCAATGACCCAGTTTTCTATGCCAGCACATTTGCAGGACTTCTGTCAATGAGGCACATTTAATTTGCAACTTTCTTTCAGGCGGCAGAGAATGTGGGTCGCTTCTTATTCTGCTGCAGCACGAGGGAACACACTCTGGCTCTCAGATGGAGCTTTAGAGATTTTAAAAACACTCATTCGTTCACACAGAAGGGCCAAATAAACATCACGCTGCAGCTTCGAGCCACTAAGTAAAAGTCAAATCTCAATGTGGTTGTTTATTTTCTTTATTCCTAGACGCCCGTTATGAGAAATTAAGGCTAAATATTCCTATTTTTAAAATATTATTCTATTGAATGATTGTTTTTGTACATTTTGTACGATGTACATTTCAAATGTAAAGCTCTGAGTTGCTGTCTCGAATTGCAGACTTGCTTCATAGCTTGATGGGTTTCATCCCCGCTGTGAGATATCTGTAATTTAAACCTCATATTGAAGAAGGGCAGGAATAGTTCCCGTATCTATGGCCGAGTCGCTTGAGGTGAGAGACCTCAGCTGACCACAGCAGATGTTAAAGGCCAAAGATAAGTTTTACTGAGCTTTTGAGAAGATTTGAACTGAAAGTGCAGGAAGTGACACATTAGACGAGATATCTCAACCGAGTCTGCCGGTAAACCGAGAGTGTATTGTAAACCCATACGTTGTTCATTTACCTTTCACGTGATTTGTTCAGACAATTAAAATCTGCTGATATTTCAATATCAGCTCTATAACATATTAGTCACATCCCAACACTGCCACCTTACGTGTGAGAGGCACATGACAGCCTGCACCTGTCATGAGACCAAATATGGGCATGGAAAGAGCCTCTGGACTAGTTCCTTATTTAATTCCATTGTCAGGTCATTACGCAACCGCACGGTGGGATTCACACTGAAGTGTTAAAATGACGATGCCGATATCAGTTTTTGCTGTTTCCTAAAATAGCAGCGCAAATAGTTTCATCGCCATAAGGAGAAATGGTCTGAATGGGAGTAAGAGCTCCAAAAATAAAACCTGGCTGACGGTCCTCAGCCGCATGTCAAGTAGATTATGATTATATGTTATTATTATTAACGATAATGCATTAAACGTTGCAGAAAGTTTCGCTATAGAGACGAAATAGGTAAACTGTGCACGGGCACTTCCTGCAGCTCCTTTACATTCAGCCAAACGCAGCAGAGTAAAGTCAGTTATACATTCCTGTAAACAAAAAGCTATAAAGATTTCAAATAAAATATGATGTTTTACTAGGTGACCACATCACCTTCGCCTGTATTAGTCAATCACAACAACTTTCTGACACTAGAATGCCAGCGAAATCATTGCAGACATTTTACGCATACCAATTACGCACAGGCTCGTTTTGACCAAAACTGTACAGTTCAGCGGCACGTGTCAGGAATTAATCATCATAGGGGATCATGATGTATAGGGTGGCTTGTGCTTTACTATAGGCTGCATAATCAGAAACAATTACACAGTATTATATATATTTATAAATATATAATTCTGTTATTAAGGAATTACTTAGAAGGCTTATTTGGCCAAGATGGCAGTGTAAACTGATATTTAAAGGGCCATACACCCAATATTCTTCTATTCTAATAAAACCGTTTACATTACTCATGAGAAAAGTCTTTAAATACGTACAACACGGTGAAAACAGTGTGATTATTAAACAAACCTGTGAGAATAAGTATCTGTAATAGCCTACACGATACAAACCTGCTTGATCTGTCTGATCGTTTGTGATTCTAAAGTGTACTTCTTCACGCCGCGGAGCTCTCTGAGCAGTTCAACAGATCAAAACTACACGGCCACAGAGTACGTTTCATCCAAATCAGCAGCGTATATTCTTAGCCCTATGCAATATCAAGCACTTTTGCATAGGCATACACTTAGCCTACCATTTAAGCATCTTCATTTATGTGCATATAAATAGAACAACTCTGTCTACTGGACACATTTTTCGACGGACTGCTTTGACTGCTTTGCACACAGTGTCTATTACATAGCCTATGCATCATATTTCAGGTGCGGGATGGTATATAAGCCTGGAAAAGTGGCAGAGGGAGTCACTGCAGTGATCTGATTCAACTGAGCTCTTCCACTCTAGTCTTAGAGAACCCCAAGGTGAGTTTCACAGAGGAAGCTGCAGACCTTTTAAATCTTCTGCCTGAATCAAAGAGTGTTTCAGAGCTTCGACTCCATGCAATGGGATATAAATCGAGGAAAGAGCTCCGCAGGGCCAAAGTCAGAACATCAGAAAGTCAGAGTTTGGCTTTGGACTAACTGAGGAACCAAATGAGGAAAAAAATCTATTGCAACCAACCACAGCTGCAAAGGATATTTGGTCTTTTGCCTTGGAGGGCTTGGTTTTGAGAAAATTGGACTACCTTTTCTGATCATTTGGGGCTGCCTGAGAGGAATACTCACAGAGAGGAACAGTAAAATATATTGCATGGCATTAAGCAGATTACTAAAGTGCAATGAGGGAACTTAACATGTTTAAATTCAAAACTGCTTAACCCTGATTTGCTACAGCTGAACTGATGACTTGTCCTCTGCTCTCCTCCCTCAGTAAAAAATAAAAATGGCACTTGCTGGAACACTGAAGGAGGCTGACATCACTGCAGCCCTTGCAGCCTGCCAAGGTAAACCCCAGCATGAACATGACTCAGCACGGTGTAGGAGAGCCATAGATGAAAACTACACATGAAAAGTTTTCTTGCTCATTTGTAGCTGAAGGTCCTGCTGCAGAATTTAGTTGCTGAGACAGAATCACATCTTTTCTGCATTTAAAACGGCAAAATAATCAAAGAACTGGATCAATAGTGCAGCGAGAATGCAGAATGTAACTTTGCTGAACAACTGCACAATTTTGAACTATTATGATACATTCCAGAGGTGAATATTGTTCTTTATAATCCACTTTATTCATCAGATTTAGCTCATTAATACAACATATTATGCATTATTACAGCTTGTATAAACTAATTAAAATCCGCTCGACATTTACCAGCTGCAACTTTAAAGATAAACATATTAAAGCATTAATAATCCAATATAATATAATATATCTGATTCTGAAATGTTGCTAAAAGTCTTTACTTCACTTGAATGCAGGACTTTCACTTGGCGGTCTTACTACTTTAACTTCAGTAAAGGATCTGAGTACTTCTCCCACCTCTTCTGCACGTCTTAGCATATCGACGATGCATTCTCATTTGTAACAGCGTAGCTACTAGAAGAAAAGCACATCTGCAAACTGAGCTGAGAAGCTGAATGACAAACTGGATCAGTGCAAAACACACTTTCTGTGCGATACATCTACAACGTCTGACCCCTTTCCTCCGTCTCCTCACAGCTGCTGACTCTTTCAAGCACAAGGAGTTCTTCGCCAAGGTCGGTCTCTCCGCCAAGAGCGCCGATGACATCAAGGGAGCCTTCAAAGTCATTGACCAGGACAAGAGTGGCTTCATTGAGGAGGATGAGCTCAAGTAAGAAAGCAACTCTTAAACATTTAGCTGGAGCCTCTCTGACACATTGTAGTGCAGGGTTCATTTTTAGACCTTCCCAGAAGCTCCCGGCGCTCTCCTTGGAAGTAACTCGATGCCGACTCTCCAGCCAGCTGGGAATTTTGGGAATTAGATGCATTTCCTTGAGAAATCTTAAACGATCCAGAACTAAATACGATGAGATTCTCTGAAAGACAAACCATCAATTCATTATCTGGCAGAAGAAATATTTAAATGTTCCACTGTAATACTCAGTGCTGCTCTCTGATTGTCTTCTCCAGGCTCTTCCTGCAGAACTTCTCTGCCTCTGCCAGAGCTCTGACCGAGGGTGAGACCAAGGCTTTCCTCAAGGCCGGTGACTCTGATGGTGACGGCATGATCGGCATGGATGGTGAGGAAAAGAGCAGAACATAATCTGGAATTACAACCAGATTTAGTGGCTTCACACACAAGCCCTCCAAAGATCTTGAAATAACTTCTCTCTTTCTCTCCCTGCAGAGTTCGCCACCATGGTCAAGGGTTAAATGAAGAAACAGCCCAACATCCTCCTTCCCTACTCTAAAGGAACAATTTGAGCCAAGACATACTCTTCTTCTCCTCTTCCCTCTCATTCTCTCTCTCTCTTCAACGCTCTAAACCAGTTTTATACACTTGACCCTTCACCCCACCCTCCCCGCCCCTCCCCCACCGTTAACAACCTTCCTCTCTCTCTCTCTCTCTGGCCATGCTCAGCTCTTTGCTGTCCACGATGAATGTACCTTACTAAGTGTATAGCGTGGTTGACTTGTGTCTTTCTCTCTCTCTCTCTCTTTCTTCTGTCCTCATTCTACGATGTGAGTTTTTCTTACTGTGAGATCAGCGATGATGCACTTTTATGGAAAACGGACAGACGATGAGAAATCAATAAAGGTTCTTTTTCAATAACACAAGTCTGACCCTGGTTTTTGATATGGTTGGGAACAAGTGGAAGTTCAAAGTTACAAATGGGGGAAACAATGGTCTTCCTCAGCTTCTGCACCGAGGAAGACGATTCACACGATGGATCTGGGAACAGAAAGCACATTTTACAAAGTAGATCTCAGCGAGCGATCTTAAACTCCTTTATTAAATCATAAATCATCTTCACCTTGCTGCACTATCGATCCACTTTTTATTAAATCATTCTTCATGAAAAGGCCACAGAAACCAAAATGGCTACAAGTGACAGCACTAAACATTTAGCACAGTAAAGAAGCGCACTCTAATATGCATTATACAGGAATATTAACCTTAAAGAGGAGCAACATATCAGAAATGTTATTCCTCTGGTCGAACACAGCCCAACAATATTAGTCAGCACGAACAACTCTCCAAATCTAAAAACGAGAGTCTATAAAGTCACAAACTGCTCCATAGATAATTCATTAGGAAAGATGTTCCAGGAGACACTGAGAGGACCCAGAGGGATGCTCTCGGTACATGGGAACTTTATCAGTTTCATAAAAAACACTTTAAAAGTTGCCTTTCACACTATCAACACACACTTTCAGTGGGAGGTGTCATCCAGCTGTGGTGATGCGATGCACAAACACACTCGGGTGCACGAGCCTTCTCTCCTCTCGTACAGTGTGAGGTGGTTCATTCCCGTCGTGCACAAAGTGAAGATGTATCTGTGTGTTGACGTGGAGCAGCCACACGGTGGAGCCTCTGATCCGTCAGGAACTCACGAGGCGCTTCACTCACTTGATGGGTTAGGGTTGAACAACTTGGATGCTTGGAGCTTCACATGAGTCACATAAGTAAACGCTTTAATATAACAAGTGGCTTTGAGACGAGTGGACCTGCTGTAACTCACAAAGTGTTAAGGCAGAGGTTTAGTGCGTGTGATACTTTTAAGAATAATGAGCTTTATTCCCTTGGTTCTCGTTACAACCCCCCCCCCCCCCCCACACACACACACACACACACACACACACACACACCCCCTCTTTCTAATGCAATTAGTGCCGACTGGATTCACAGGAGACGCTGCTGTGTCAGATTGTTTGAAATGTTTCCTCTTTGCAGACAACACACTCATCAGTTACCAGTTCTCATGGCGACGAGGTGCAAACTTTGAAAGTAAAACACGTCCCTACCCAACCTGTGTGAAGGTGTGTGCAGGTGTGTGCACATCATAGTACACTAAACTCACCCAGTGTTTAACACTTATTACGCATAAATGAAATGTTTGTCACATGCAAACATTTCTTCAAAACAGCAGTGATATAAAAACAAAAAGTTATTTACTAAATGTTTTTAAAACCCAAGGCCATCATTGTATTATTATTATTATTAATTAATTGTTATAATTTTTTATTATTATTTTTACACTTTTAGCGTATTTATTTGTATGAATTATTATTATTTTTACACTTTTAGCGTATTTATTTGTCTGAATTATTATTATTTTTACACTTTTAGCGTATTTATTTGTATGAATTATTATTATTTTTACACTTTTAGCGTATTTATTTGTATGAATTGTCTTCTTCTTTGAACAGGAGTGTGTATGAAACGTGTATAAAAGTGCCTTGTCTAATTATTTTAAATGAATATATTTGTGCTTGTGGTGTATTTATCCTCTCCTGTCACTGAAGTGAACGTGTGATGAAATACAGACAGTTCTGCTCAGGATCAGGATCTATTACATCCTATTACAGAAAGTATTTCCAGTAAGTAAGTGTGTTGTTTTAACACAAGTCTTAAAATGTAAAACGTTGTCTTTGAACCTGTTGAGCAGGTTTATACAAATGAACTCTACTAGATCTCTTCTACCGACACAGCTTCTGATATCAGTGTGATGAGGAGGATAACACCCCCGTGGTGAGGCACGAGATGATTTATGACCTGCTGCTATGGGCATCTGAATTTAGGAGATTATTCACTATAAAGCCAAAGAGAGAAAAGAGGTCTGATTAAATTTGAGATGTGGGTAAGCTTCCACACAGGCACCTGTGGGGGGGGGGGGGGGGGGCAGTGTGCAGCGGATATAAACAGCGACGGTTAATTGGGCAGGTGAGAAGGTGAGCAACACGAGAAGGAGGCGGCTGGCTGCGGGAACATTTGATCCACAGACAGGTTGGAAACTCAAGCATCCTCCGGCGCATCCACCCCGGTGTATATAAAAGAGTGAGCCAGCTGTCAGCGGGCACCACAACGCCTTATCCTGCTCTCTGCTGAGGACCCGGACGGAGAGGAACCCCCCCCTGCAAACAGCGGTGAGTCCCACAGCTGCACGAGGGGAACACAGGTGTTGAGGTGTGCACCTGCCTGCTCTGTGAGCGAGCAGAGGAACCAGAGGAACCAGAGACTATTGCTTTTCATGTTTCATTTGTGCAGGTTTCAGACATGCTTCGTCTTTTCTGAAATTCTTTGTTCTTTGTACATTCTCCGAACTATCGACTAAAGAGGAGAAGTTGATCGATGACTTTATAGAATATGTTCTTCGTGCTGTTGGATCAATAACAGGATTTGTTTTCTATAAGATGATAAACATAATATAAAACACAAGATAGTGTGTGTAAGGAAGTGTATTTCAGCTGATGTGATGTCATGTTGATCTTTATAATAAGAAGCTTTTACGAAATGATGACTTACATCATTGTTTTAAGATATTAAAACATTCTTTCTTCTCATTGTAATAACTTATAGGATCTTATAGGATCCGGGGGTTATTATGAAAAGTGTTATTTGTTCATTTATTTGTTAAAATTATTATATTTTAGGAGCAGGGGCCACTGTTGAGGCTTTTGTTTGTTTTTTCATAAAAGACAATGAGAAGTGTAGTAGAGTGCCAATTATCTTGCACATCCCAATCCAATTAAGTGCAGCAAATAGCCTCAGTAATTAAGAGGCGCCGGGGGAAATCCAACCATCATAACATAATTATGATGAATTTATAAAATGAAATACGTGCAAACACTCGGGCAGCAAGTCGTAGATCTTTGAATTTACCATATTGCATGTACGCTTGTGGTTTTACTGATTATCTACTTGACAATTTAAGCATATTTGCCAAACAATGATGAATGGAGTTTTGAGGGGATCATGATATTAAGTGTGTGTGTGTGTGTGTGTGTGTGTGTGTGTGTGTGTGTGTGTGTGTGTGTGTGTGTGTGTGTGTGTGTGTGTGAATAATTTACAGAGCTTTTCTTTGACCCTACAGGACCAACATGTCGCTCACCTCCATTCTTTCAGCTGAGGCTATTGAAAATGCTGTCAAGGACTGTCAAGGTAGCATCCACACACACACACACACACACTCACACACACACACACACGCACACACACACACACACACACGCCCTGCCACTATTTGAAACTACTCATTATTCATTCATTCATTTAAATGCCAGGAATAAAACACAATATCTTTCTCTTTAAGTAACTAAAGTCACATCTAATTACGATAACATGCACAACAATCCTGACCCACGACCGACTCATGATGTGTCTCTCTTGGATCTTCGAAACACTGTCCGACATAATCTTCTTTACGGCTGCATTGTTTTCAATGTCGTGCAGAAACCTCTCAACTAAAATCATCTTACGTTTGAACAGAATTTGAAAAGGTTTTTAATCACATCGTCTGCTTGATCGGTGGCATGTGTGTGGTGGATTTAAAAGATGAAAACAGCGGTGGAAAATCTCCCACCTGGACAGCAGCCATATGCGCGTTTAATCTTCATATCAGCTGAACCTCGTGGCTCAGCTCTAAAAACCCATTTTTTTAAAAGTCTGTGTTTGTTTGTCACTGTACGTGTTTCCAGCTCCGGACTCATTCTGCTACAAAAAGTTCTTCCAGCTGTGTGGCCTGTCCTCAAAGACGCCTCAGGAAGTCAAAGATGTCTTCCAGATCCTGGATGAGGACAACAGCGGCTTCATCGAGGAGTCTGAGCTCAAGTGTGTGAAACAATGATACTGAGTTCATTACACCTTCGTCCTGAGTGATGCTGTAATCCATACGAGCCTTGATGCACTGTACACACACACAGATGCACTGTACACACACACACACACAGATGCACTGTACGCACACACAGATGCACTGTACGCACACACAGATGCATGGGACACACACACAGATGCACTGTACACACACACATATGCTTCATACTGTAACTACATTTTGAGATAGAATTATTCAAAGTGAGTTCCAGACTAAAGTAAAGAATGTGTGTGTGTCTGTCAGAAAGAGAGATTTAGTACAATCACACAATGGTATTACCCCCGAATAATCCACTCTGGGCAAAGTTGCGTTATTGCCTTTGAGTTCGGCTTTATAATTCACCCTGAGGGTCGAGTCGTGCCGTGCAATTTAGGAATTAGGGCTGCAAGACATGAGGGAAATATGCGATGCGTGATAACGTTCTTAAATATCGCGATAACGGTGTTGCATGCATTGAATAAACAGATATTAAAGTGTCCTCAGTTCTGCCTTTCTGCTATATATTGGGCAGATTTATGAGGAATTGGTGACTCAAATAGTTACTGAAAATATATCCTGTGTGTGTGTGTGTGTGTGTGTGTGTATAGGTACTTCCTGCAGCGGTTTGTCTCCGGGGCGCGGACACTGACCGAGGCAGAAACCAAGAGCTTCATCTCAGCAGCCGATGACGACAGTGATGGCAAAATTGGAGCAGAGGGTCGGTATCTGATGATTCAGATTGCATTGGTACAAAGTCCTGATGTAGGCAGAACTAAATCTCAGTGTGTGGAGTCAAAGCACCACTAAATAAATAAAAAACTAAAGTTTCTTTTTAGTAAAATATATGAAATCAAAAGTTTATTTTTTTATAAAATGCTTTGCATAAGTTGAATTGTATAAAATTGAATAAATAATAATTGTAAAAATCGAATAAACTTTATTTTACTAGATCCCAAAAGGAGGTTTTTGCAGATGTAATTTTGTGTTATTTCATCTTCTCACACGGACTGAACATGAAAGGAAAACATTGCATAAATGTGATGCGTTACATTGAATTTATGTAAAACTTTGGAGACTTTGGAGATCTTGAATCATGCAGTTAAGCTGTGCACTCACTAAACTTACAGTAAACAGACGACTGACTGTGAGACGAACAGGCACACCTTATTTGTATTAGCGTTGCTCTATAATGTCTGTGATCCGTGACCTCCAGATGCCCCGGTTACGAGCGATATCTGAGCTCAGCTGTTTTACGTAACAGGATAAAGGATTTGGACAAAGAATATATTCAGTGGTTATTTTACTTTCTTTTCCTCCTCTAGAATTCCAGACTATGGTCCTGTCCTGAGTCTCACAGATGGACACAGCTCAAGTCTTCAGTCTGCAGCCCCCCCCCCCCCCCCCCCCCCCCACCTCTTCTGATCCCAGCTTCCACTCCCAGTGATTGCTTCTGTTTTAATGATATTTTGTCCATTTAAAGACAACATACTTTTAACCCCCCCCCCCCCATCTCTGTCAATAAACATGTGTAAACACAGATCACCTCTTTGTGCTCTTTGTGCTACGATGACGTTATATTATATTCCATGTATGAGCAACAATAATGCATGAATGTACACAAATACTAGCTGATTCCTCAATAGCATGAACCATATGATGAGAGCAGCATCATGGGATTATTTAATCTGTGTTTAAATGTGACATAGACAAGGAAACCTTCTTTTTTTAACATACATTATATCTTAATATGAAGTTCTGCAAATGCAAGCACAGAATCATCACCTCACTGGAAACACACACACGAGATGAACATGGGTGCAGACTAATGTTGGTGACAATGTAGCTCATATCAGTGTGTCATTAATAGATCAGCTGCTAAAATGTTTACAATGATTTAGTTACGGTTTCTAAATCCATCAAACCGATTGGCTGAAAAGTGAGTTTTTTCTTATCATACTATATTTAATCTTTGTGCACGTTTGACTACTGTACCCAAAGACTAAATATAGTGTGATAAGAAATTGCAGTATCTCACAAATACAAGGAGCACAATCCAGTATTTGGTATCTATGAACTCATAACAAGTTAAATATAAAAGATATGCACACATATGCAGTGTAAAGACAAAAAGTGTGATTTTTCATGTAATCTAAAACTAAAAATAAATTGTACTGTTATGTGCAGATTAGAAGATTTAAGACAGATTCAGATTTCCCTTTATGGACTATAAACCAGTATACCATTACCAGTATATGTTCCTTGTTGAAGGGCCACAGGGGCCCATTGTTGATCTCATGCTTTCAAAATATGGCTCTGATAGTTTAAAACATTTATAAGAATGGTGTGATGAATGTGGTTTCCCGGCAGGAGGGTCGTTAAGTGCGGCACAGATACGGAAAATAGGAATGATTTCCAATGTTATTTTATACTATTTGTAATGCTACTTCACACTCATTTACATCAACACTGGGATTACTGTACTGTCTAATCTTGTACTAATTTTTATGTTTTTGCTAGTGAAGCAGTGCTATTGTAAGTGCTATACAAATAAATCTTATTATTATTATTATTATTATTATTATTATTATTATTATTATTATTATTATTATTATTATTATTATTATTATGAACTAGGAACTGTCTTGATATCGATTTTACCCGGACAATAGAACTTGTGACACCGCGCTGTCAAAAGCAGGAAGTCAAGAATGTAAAGTATAATGCGGCGTCTCCTCTCATTGATCTCATTTCCTCATGTTTTATTTATATTCACGCAATCTCTAACCGCAGGCACATGAACATGTTGGGTGTATGCTCCGTGAGGTGAGTTATTCTCGGTTCACTCGGTGTTTCCTCCGCCTGCAAACACAACTCCACCGCTAGCACAAACAGCTAGCTAGCTAGCTAGGCTACTCAAACTGACAAACACCGGCCGGTTGCTGTCCTGGTGACAGGTAATGTTAAGTGGTTGTGCTCGTTAACGTACAGAGCCCCCCGGTCACCATGTGTGTTTGATTTATTAAGTCATAATTTACAAAAACACCGAGTGTTTTCAGACATTGAGAGGTTTCTCCTCCCCGGGGTTTGGCACATAGCTAACCGGCTTAACCAGAGCAGTCACGGTGCTACATGTAGAGTAACATAAGTGTGAACAATGACTGGATAAATGTAAAACTAGAAGCAAACAAACAAGTGTACCTTCTGGAAGCGTAGGAGAAACATATCCAATGATTGTTATTCAAATACTGCACTGAAGGAAACTTCATGAAACAGGTTTGTTGTGTTTCCTGACACTGTGGTGCGTTTTTAATGCATTCATGAATCCTAAAGGAGACTTTCTCCATCTTGCAAAGTTGTTTCACGTTTCATAGAAGACAATTAATCGATTCATTGTAGAAATAATCTGCAGGTTTATCGATAATGATTGTTCGTAGTTAGTTTCAGCCCTATTTTGTTATTTGAAATGTCACAACATTGTCCCGATCCACCTATTATGGTCAGTATTGAGTAACATACTGATTTGGCAGATCACTACATCCACTAGAAGTAGTGCCTTCTGCACTACTAACTTTGACCCCTGAAGCATCAGCTGTGTATGTGTGGACCCTACAGTTAGAAGTTAATGATTATTATCTTCTAAAGTTGTCATGTTTCCGTATGTGATGTACGCTCTTCATTCTGCAGGCGCACGGCATGCTAACTAAGTCTTTGGAGCAAAGGAAATCCAGACTCAACTTCCACTCATGCTGATGATTAGGTAAAGCATAGCCTGATGATGACATTAATATCGAGAGGTCTGTGTATCGGTTCGTCAGCGTTCTCTTTGTGTCTGATACAGTCCCAGGATGGCCTCAGGAATGCAAGAGAAACAGTTCACGCCATCTCTGCTAAATTTCTTCGTTTACAACCCCACGTTTGGACCACGGGAAGGAGAGGTGAGGTGGATCCCCACATGAAGAAATGCTAAGCACATATTTTACAGCTTAGTCAGTTTACTCTACATTTCGATGGTGTGATCGCTCGCTCAAGGTGGGTTGTTTTTCTTTTTTTTAGGAAGAGAAGAAGATCTTGTTTTACCACCCAAGTGAAGTGGAGAAAAACGAGAAGATCCGAAATGTGGGCCTTTGTGAGGCCATTGTACAGTTCACCAGGTAAAGAGTTCAGTACCGGGCTTGAAACAGACGCAGTATTATAACTGCAGCAGCGTTTCCACTAACATTTTACTGACTGGGTGGATTTATTTACCTCTTTGGCGTCATGTTAAGACTAACAATTAACTATATAGCTCAGATTGACAAGCTGTGTTAAAGAAAACCAAAAGGAAAGTGCCATTTCTGTGCAGCTGGAGTATATTAGCCAGATAGATGCATATCTAATGTCCTGTTTGGGTGTGTCTCCTTTCTTTTCACGGTCATGTCTTCTGTCTTCCAGGACGTTCTGTCCAACAAAACCAGCTAAATCGCTGCACACACAGAAGAACCGGCAGTTTTTCTTTGAGCCCGAGGACAATTTCTGGATCGTCATGGTATCTTAAAGACTTGCATTACTTTCAGTATCTCAGTTTGTCTAGACTTTGGTCTTTGGAACGTGATTTAGCTCATCCGTTTTTATCTGCCGTTTGAATTTCTCAGGTCGTTCGAAACCCGATGATCGAGAAACCAAACAAAGATGGTAAACCTCCCACGGTAGAATATCAGGAGGAGGAAATACTGGTGAGTACTGAGAGGTGCAATCTGTAATTCTTTCATTGAATATGAGTGAATGTGAGTGAAATGTTTTTCTCACGGTGCCTTCTTGACTCTGCAGGACACGGTTTACGGAGCAGTAGTGAGAGAATGCTACAGTATGTACAAGGTGGGTTTTGTTTCACGCTTTTCCTCCTCTTCTAATGCAAAAAGAATCCTCTTGTAAGTGATGATTTCTCTTGTGCCGTAGCTCTTCAATGGGACGTTTGGCAGAGCGATGGAAGCGGGCGGAGTGGAGCTGCTCATTCAGAAGCTTGAAAAGTTCTTCTACAGGGTAAACATCTCACCGGATGTGTTTTTTCTTTCATACGTTTTTCTCTACATGCCTATCTTACAGTGTATTGACGTTGCTTTGACAGCACGATTCCTTTTTAAATTCCAGCGCACACAGTCGGCCGGTCTCCATTGATTATATTGACACTGTTTCTTTTGTAAAGACTCACTTGAGGATGTTTGATGTTTGCAGTCATGCCTCGTCTTCGTGTTGTCACACCTTGCCGGTAGCGACGCAGCTCCGAGCATTACCGCTTATGTAAAAGTATAAAAAATTCAATTCTAATTAGGGAACACCCTTCTTAAGTTAACACAGGCTTCCCTCTCCACCATGTAACCCAAAGACAGCCAGACATAGAGAGGCTGGGGTGTGCGTATCAGAGGTTGAATGTCAGGCGTCTACAGAGCATCAGTCAGAGTTTCTTATTCCTTTGCTTTTATTGCATTTCATATGATGGTAAACTGACCTCCTTCTCCTTCCCTCCTCCTGTGTCTCGGCGCTGTCTTCCATTATTTTCGGACGTGGGTTTTCCAGTATCTGCAGACGCTCCACTTGCAGTCCTGCGACTTGCTGGACGTATTCGGAGGCATCAGCTTCTTCCCACTGGACAAGATGACCTACCTGAAGATCCAGTCCTTCGTCAACAGAGTGGAGGAGAGCCTCAGTCTGATCAAATACACTGCCTTCCTGTATAACGACCAGCTCATCTGGTACAGTCTCGTTGAAACTTTACGTGTGCTTGTCCTTTAATAATTCGCCTGTTGTGTTTCTTATTGCATGTGCTAATGTAGACCACAACCGTACACGTATCTGCAACCATTCACCAATGTAGAATCCCAGCCTCTATACACCACATGGCATGCTGGGTAAACAGGACCTGTAATCCTCTTTCTGCTCCCTGTCACTCGCCTTTTAATTGCACTGATAGCCATCTGGCTCTGTGCGATCGCAGGGGGGATTACACGAGTCCTCATGAAATGACTCGAGCAGCAGAACCGTCACGAGACTAACAGAGAAAAGCTGTTTTAATTATTGTCTAAATGAAGCGATATTGCTCTGGAGTATTCATTGTAACGTAACTACAGTCAGGAGACACTTTGATTTAACATCTAGCCCACGATGCAGAGATAACGTACCCAGCCGCCGCCGCCGCCGCCGCTCTTTTTGTTTTGCGTTCTGGCAGAGTGCGTTGTGATGATGTGCTTTTGTCGTTGTTGTGTCTGCAGGAGCGGACTGGAACAAGACGACATGAGGATCCTGTACAAGTACCTGACCACCTCGCTGTTCCCCAGACACTCTGAACCAGAGGTGAGGAGGTGGGGGCTGCACAGGGGACACACTTCAAATGTACAGTGAGATTATTACACCCTGAACAGTGGACTAAAATATCCCAATGTACCATCATGCATTGCGCTGAGGGGAAAATGGCAGACAGACGAGAGGAGAGGGAAAGACCCGAGTCGTGTCTGAATTTCTTTTTTAATTTTGCCGATGAGCTCTATAGTCATCTTCATAGAACACCTCAGAGACGGTGAGGAGGAAGTACTGGAGACGAGTGTGCGCTCCCAATCCTCCGCTTCTCCCTGATGTACTGATTAGAGCGTAATGTGATCTACAGGGTTTTTAATATTAATGATCCAGACGGAGCGTACAAGACGTCGGGCCTGAATACGAGCTGTGAATATTACTTTCAGAGCTACGCCACTCATTTTCACCCGTCGTCTTTTCTCCCTTTAGTTGGCTGGCCGGGACTCTCCTCTGAGGCCGGAGGTGGCGGGGAATCTGTTGCACTATGGGAGGTAAGTCCCCGGTCTCGTGTGTCTGTGTACACACTCCCTCTGCCGAGGATACAGTGGAAACAAGAGTCGGATTTTTGTTTAAATGTCTGTCGACGTGATCAGTGGAATAATGTTAATCTGCATGTTTGCACACGCACACTCACGTCTGTGTGCCGGCGGCATGTGGTTTCGACCCACTGACTTTAATGAGCTTTGCTAGCAGTCAACCAAATGATGTCAGGTGGGAACTCCCTTGGCTAACATGCTGTTGTTAAGCAAGAAAGCACAGGAGCCGGAGTATCGCTACAGCTTCGGGGTTAACATCCACTTTCTATTCAGTTTCAGTGTACATGTGCAGGTAGAGGAAGTTTGCTCTCTGACAACTCGCATCTGATAGTTCAAGTAACTCGTTTCTGAGCCGCTGCAGTCGTCCAAGTCTGACTCCTGGAGACTCATCACGGGACACGACTCTAACCGCAATAGTTACTAGAGTAAAACAAACAAGAAAAGATTCATGCGGGCAAAGCTACACAGGAGAGTCACATGTCACAACAATAACAATGGTTCCACTTAATAAGTGGCGTCGTTGGAATCCAGCGTATAAACGACACGACAACAAGTTCCTTGTTCAGTTTGTGGTCTTGTCTTCTGGATCATCAGGAGTTAGGGGTCAACTGTTTCTGGTCCGTTCTTCTATGTTCTACATGTTTCATTACAACATCTCTTTTTTAAAGTGATCACATGACATCAGCTGAGTGCGTTTACGCTCCCAAGACGATGAACTTACATAAACCCGACGGTCCTTTCCTCCAACACCGCGACGAACTTAATATGTTCTGGTCCACTTTTCGACAGCATTAGCAGCATCACGGCGTCTGGTTCTGTTTAACGCTCACACACGGTCTCACGCTCTTCTGTCCTCCGCAGGTTTCTGACGGGACCGACCAATCTTAAAGATCCAGAGGCCAAATTCCGATTCCCTAAAATATTTGTGAGCACAGAGGACGGCTACGAGGAGCTGCATCTGATCGTTTATAAGGTGGAGTAAACGCGATCTGCTGTTTCGTGCCCGGCTTAATCATTCATACAGGAGTTTATTTTTTTAATGTATTAAAATAGTGGGGGGGGGGGGGGGGGGGTTCATAATCTGTGACTTAAATTCGAACGATAAGGATTTTTGTTTTGGATCAGACGGCTGAGTTTTAAAATGATGAAGTATGTCTCACGATGCTCATCATCACGTTAATGTCATTTCTAACCTGCGTGACCTTGACTCTGCGTTTCACCCGCACTCATCTGCTCCTTTCCAGGCGATGAGCGCCGCAGCTTGTTTTATGATCAGTGGTAAGTGTGCACCTGCTGTACTCGCAGTAAAGGACGCCGTTAACTTTCACTTCCCTTTTCCTGGTTCATTTCTTAATATAAAGTTATTTTACTGCTAATTTAAGCTAAACTCTGACTTTTTCCTCAGCTAATGTCTCATAATCGCTGACTTCCTTCTCTCTTCTCTCTTCACAGCCTCTGTGGAGCTGACGAGGGACTTCTGTGAACAGCTGGACGGCTTGGTGGGCCCTCAGCTTACTCTGCTGGCATCTGACATATGTGAACAGTTCACCGTTAACCGCAGGATATCAGGGTCAGTTGGGACTCACTCTCCTGATTAACAGCTCCCCACACTGTGAACAATCCTTTTCCTTTTTTAATAACACAAGGTTTTAAGGCTTGAACGCTACAAATTAAAGGAGCATTCTGAAGAACTTACAGTGTAACGCAGAGTTTTCCCTCTTTCTCCTTTTTATATCTCCTTCTTTAAGCTGGATTTCTAATTATGGATGCAACTAATGATTAATGTCATTATGAATTATGTCCCCCCCCCCCGTTAATTAGTTTAATTGGCCATCCAATGTTCACATGTGAAAAGATGGAAACTGATGTTTAAAATACTTGAAAGGAAAATCGGTTATCAATTAAATTAATTAGTTTTTGTCGAGTAAAAATCTAAATTTTTAATATTTTGATTTAAGGATTTCTGAGCTCATTTTTCACTATTTTCTGCTATTTTTTTTTAGAGTAATCAGTTAATGAGTAAAACATTTTAGAGCTACATCTTGCACATGCAAAGTTTCCAGATCGTCAGTGATTTATAACTTAATTTAAACTTATCGTCTTCTCAAAGGAAAACATTTATTGACTCATTTGACGGTTTCGTGCTGCACATTGTTAGTTATTACATGTTGTGTGTCGTCAGTTTACAGTCAACCCTTTGTGTTGAGCCTGGCTGCAGCGATAGAGGAGACTCTAATATCATCGGATGTTGTCAGGACACTACTCGGGGGGGGGGGGGGGGTAACTCAAGCAGCGGAGCTTTAACGGCTGCACCCCGCTCTCCTTCAACCCCTGCAGTCAGCTTCAGATACGTCCTCGTCTGTAATCTAAGACTGGACGCTCTGGCAATTTGATGGGCTCCTTTTTTTTAATCGCCCAAGTGAAGAATCCTCTGAATAAATAATGCCGTGCCAAATTCCTCAGCTGGCACTCAGGTCGGTGTCCTGATTTGGTGGAACTGTAAATAATGACGGTACTGTCGTCAAGCTGTGGCACTAACTGTATCCTCGGCGATGTTGCATGTTATCATCCAAAGGGATTTGGCTTACTGTATAATTTATTAATGATGTGTGTTTGCAGAATGTTTTGCCCCGGAGAGACCCTACTGCGTGAAACAACTTCAAAGGATTATGGAGGTCCAAATGCGACGGCTTTTAATCATTTTTGAATGCATCTGTTCTTTAATTGTGTCCATTCAGGCCAGAGAAGGAGCCCCAGTTTAAGTTTATCTACTTCAACCACATGAACCTGGCGGAGAAGAGCACCATCCACATGAGGAAGACGGCCAGCGTTTGCCTCACCTCTGTCCACCCTGACCTCATGAAGATCCTGGGGGACATCAACTGTGACTTTGCGAGGTACGGCAGAGAACTTTGTGGAATATTAGCTGCATTTATCTTTATCTTCGTGCCTCCAGAGATGTTTTTATAGTGGCTGGCCAACAGCTTGGTGACATTGTAGAAGTGGAAACTAATTAGTTTTAGTTTAAAGACACCATACAGGGACAATGTCATAAAGAGCATGAGGACATCCTCGGCTTTAATCAGAAGCCACATGATTATCCATGTCATGTCATGTCATAGATAAATGTGATGCTGCTGCTAATTGTAAACTCACCGAGTCATGAGACTGTGGTCATGTGACAGTCTCGGTCTGTGGCGCGCACACACACACAGCGGCAAAGACATTCGTCGCAGTATCAATACCAGTTCCTCTTTCAGTGCAGATGTTGTGTAGCTGCCGATCTCTTACTTACTTTGACGGCACACTCAAAACATACTTGCAGTGCTATTTGTGTTGTTAGATATTGAAATGGAGTTAATTGTGTGTGTTTTTTAATATGAATTTAAATGTTTTAGCATTTGAATTAAGAACCTTTAAGTCATTCCTTACACAAACCATAAGAAATATTAACTTGTTTGACTTTTTATAATTAAATGATGTGTTTCTGAGTAAGTAAATACGTAATCTTAGAACAGCAGTTGCTCCTAAAGTCAATAGAATCAGCTGTAAATGTGGTCGTTGCCTTTAGTGGTGCTCAGCTCTGTCTATCTGCCTCCCCAGGGTTGATGAGGACGAAGAGATCATCGTAAAGGCGATGACAGACTACTGGGTAGTCGGCAAGAAGTCAGACCAGAGGGAACTGTATGTGATCCTGAATCAGAAGAACGCCAACCTGATCGAAGTAAACGGTACGACTCCACCACCTGATGAGAAAATCTGTGTCATTACACAATACATAATCTGCCTCGATGCTTAATCTCTGCTTCATCCTTAATGCCCTTTTGTATTTTCTCTGCTACAGAGGAGGTTAAGAGGCTTTGTGCGACGCAGTTCAACAACATTTTCTTCTTGGACTGATGGAGCTGACGGAAGGAGACTGTTTTGCCACACTACAAACTGTTGCAGGGTATCATGACAGCATCAGCGTAATGCAATAATTGCATTGTAAAATAAAAAAATTAAAAGCTTTCTCACCAAGTTTTTTTTTATTTAACCTATAAAAATTGTAATTTTCTCTTGTAATTAAGTGTAAATCCAGATTTTTACTGTACATGTACTTTCATTTCTTTTCTTTTCTTTGTACATACTTGGAAGGATTTTGTTAACTGTTCACTTGGATTTCTTTCAAAAACAATTTGTTCACCAAAAAATGTTTTATGAACAATGTCTCAAATTAATTTTAAAACTGACGTGCACGGTTTACACCCAGGTTCCTCTGGTGATCCGTGGTCATTTTAAATAAGATGTCTTCATGTCAAAAGTATTGCCGTTTGTAAACAACTTTTACTTGGTGTAAAAAGTGTTTGTTTTTTGTTGAAAATGCACATTAAGTAGCAACATCAGAGATCATGTTTATAATTGGGCACATTTTCCGATCACAAGAATAAAGTTTTACATTACCTCTCAGGTAGTTTTTGTTTGATTTATGCATTTTTAGTGCATTACAGCAATAACTTATCTATCTAAAATAGACAAAGAGCCAAAAGAACTAGTATGAGGAATAACCTTAAATGTTTTGAACTGGGGCCCCTGGAACATGCCAGGGATCATAGATATTTTCTGTTTCACAGCACTGATTAAATACTTCTGTGGAAGCCAAGAAATACAGTACCAGTCTAATCTTTTGATTTGTTTTCATGATGATCTTCAATAAAATTACAGAGCAAAATTAACCTCTTTTACCACAGGCCAAAGAGTTTTAATTGTTATATAAAAAGTACATAACCTTACATATACACTTCAGACTCCACACCACTTGGTGGCATCAAATCTTACAGTTAACAAAAAACGATCTGCAGAAGAAGAAAAAGAACCAATCACGCGCTCACTGTCCCATTTTCAGCCAATCAGCGTGAACTTCTATGAATTTCAAAAACTCACGCGCCATGGTTGTTTTTCTTCCGTTGAGCAGTAAGTTGTTTTTAGTGGACGGCCAGAAGAGGACGTTTGTTTTAAAAGTTTATTTAAAGAACAAGGTAAGATGGATGTGTAATTATATATTATATAAAAAGACAGTTTAGATATGTGTTTGCTGAACAGTTGATCCTCTTGTTTTCATTATTAATGAAGTGGTGAGTTTAACTGACGTTAACGTCGGTTAGGTCCCTTTAGCTAATGCTGTTAGCTAACGTCTTAACGTGACCTACCTTTTGCAGATTGCTCGGACGTAATACTTAACGTTAGCTAACTTAGTTAACGTTACGGTCATTCGTCGAAGTGGACTTGTAACGTGCTTTGATAAACACGTTAACGTCATATTTTAGACATCAGCTGTAAGCTAGGTAACGTTACGTCATGGTGTACGTTACATTGTCCAGGCAAAGTGTTTCTTCATATATAAAAACATTATGCATTTTTGCCCCTTCGTGTTTTTCCTTTTAGGTTTGGTTGGTTAGACTCATTCATATGTTTTGTGCCAGTTGGCATAACTATTATTTATTTATTTATTTAATTAATTAATTGAGTTGGCATAACTATTAGCACTTCCATTATGATGTACTTCACTACCTCTAATAACTCATAATCTTCTGTTCCTCTTTACCCCAGATACCTGAACATGGATTCTAAGTTTGCTCACCTGCGCCTCCGGGACACCAGTGTGTCGATGCTGAGGGTAAAAATGTCCCGCAGGAGGTCCCAGTCCCAGAAGGAGAACCGGGAACGGGCCATGAACACACGCAGGCAGTTGGCCGATCTCCCAGAGCTGGAAATGTCTTCCCTGGATGCCTCCATCGCGAGGGCCAACATGTCAACAATCCAAGAGAAGACACTGAACAATGCAAAATCTTCTAAAAGTATGGCTTCATTTTCCATCACAGCTGCAACTCATATTTAGTTCACAATGAGGTTCCCACAGCAATAACCCTCCATTTCCCCCCCCCCCCCAGATGTGGCTAGAGAAGAGAGGTTGAAACAACTTGAGCGCTGGAAAGAGCGCAAGGTTCTTGAGAAGGAGAAGGACAAGAGAGAAAAGGAGCGTAAAGGGGTTTTTAAGACGGGCACGTATCATCCAACGGACACCCTGACCATCGCCCCTCTGCCCGTCGTGGTCCCATGTGGCTCAACCAGAGCTAAGGAGGTGAGGGGGGGCTCAACAATACACACGTTTACACTATTTACTGCCTTATTTGTTCCTAATATGACTTGAGTTGTAACAGGGGGGTAGCGCTGTGTGGCAGTTGTAATGATGAAGATCCAGTGATCAACGTGTCATTTCCGCTTGACTTTCAGACCAAAGTGAATATAGCTCCGTCCCAGAGCACCAGAGTCACTCGTTCAATGAAACCGCAAGTGCAGAGGGTACTACTTTCTCTAAGATATATCTTTCTCGTATGTTTCCATGTTAACTTCCATAAAAGTCCAATCTAATATGCACTTTGTCGTATCGCAACATTTCTACAGCCTCTGAGGACGCACGCTCAAAATACTACGGCAAAGAAAGGTAAATAAATCAAATGTCAAATACTCCCTTCTGTAACCGAGGCCGTGTTTTAGATCTGACCTCTCGCTCCTCCTTATAGCTCAACCTGCTGTGGAAAGGTCAACCCGGAGCCGGGCCGCTCCCGTCAAGCTCGCCCCTGCACCTGCTATTTCCAAGAAGAACGTTTGTGCAGGTGAGTAATAAATCTGTATACATAACTGGACCCTGAGATCGGCTATCAAGTTGGTTTCACCCGATTGTGTTCCCCTATTTGCATCTCAATCTGTGTCTCCGTGCCCTCCTACCGTAGTGGAGCCTGTCGTACGAGCTTCGTCGACCAGATCAGCCAACAGGCCTCCTGTTACAGCAGCTCCTGTGCTGAAAGACGAACCTAAGGGCAAGTCTGCAGGTAAACACTGAGCACTGATCTTTATTCTGTAAAGGAGCAGATGATGTCAACATCAAAGCAAACTGAGAGAAGACATTCACTGAAGCCACAATTCATATTCTTATCTCCTCCCCCTCCCCCTCAGATGTAAGAATCACAAGGAGCAGAGTGTTTGTCAGCCATGTGGCCCCCCCTTCTGACCAGGAGAGCAACTGTAAAGGTATTATTCAAAGAGCCATAAACCTTTATGGCCGGTTGATAACGTTTCACATCATACAACATTTATTTTGTGCATTTCTCCTTTTTATCAAGCAGCAGCTGTGGACGCTGTGGAGCCTGCTGCGCCCAAGGTAAGCCTGTTAAATGTTTACTAAATATTCACCATCAATCTTTATTTGTTGGCATTTATAAAACAGCAACTTGTCGATTTTTTTAATTTGCCGTTTCTTTCTCGTGAAGGAGCCCGAGATGCAGAGTCCAGAGGAAGAAGCTCGTCCCCTCAGCCCGGCCCCCTGCTCTGAGGAGGAGGACATGGTTGTGGATCAAGCTCCGGCTGACTCTGTCCCCGCTGCGGACCCCGTTGATGCGCCGCCCTCTTTATCTTCTTTTGCTCCAAAGGGTTTTATTTTCCAGGCTCCCACTGGCTTGTCGTCCTTCAAGTTCGATCCTCTCACTCCTCGCTCGGCAGACGTCTTCCTGAAACCAAGGTCTCCCCTCGTGTCCGTTATAGATATTTAAACATTTTTATATTGTTGAAGATGAGCCCAAGTCTTTGGAGCCTCCTAAGACGATGTGTATGATTTAAAACTTTGTCTCAACGCCATGTTGTCACTGTTTCTACTCAGCACCAGCTTCGCTCTCCTAGTGGTCCCCTCTTACAACGCTGAGCCAAGCAAGTCCTCTCCCCCGAAATCCCCTCGCCGCTCTCCTCAGCGTACATCTCCCACGATGGCCTCTCCGACTCCAGGCAGCCCCCTGGACTCAAAGCATGACGTACGATACTTCAGGTGGTTCTTGTTGTATATCTTTCAGTGCCAAGTCATCCATCGGTCAGATTCTTCCAATTACTTTTCTAGTCGATTCAAAGTTTTTAACATTAATTATTTTTTTGTGTGTTATTCAGATCGGAAATTGCCAAAGAGACGGTCGGACTGACGACTCTGTCTGTTAGCTGGGAGGCTAAAGTGGAGGATGAGTCCATCCCAGAAGAGAGTGAGTGTCATGTTGAGTATGTTGGTGGTGAAGACGTGGTTCCCGATCTGAACGGTTGTAATTCAGTGTGTTTCTTGCTCTTCAGTGAGAGACAGTATGCGTACAGCAGTAGGCCAAGCGAGGCTGTTGATGAAGGAGCGCTTCAAACAGTTTGGAGGTCTGGTGGACGACTGCGAGCTGGGCCGAGGGGAGCAGATCACCACCTGCACCGACCTGCAGGGATTCTGGGACATGGTGTATTACCAGGCGAGTGCCTCACAAGAGCGGGACGACACGTTGTTTCAGAGACGAACGCAAAAGATCATTATTTATTTGTTGTTATGTCTTTCAGGTCGAGGATGTCTACAAGAAGTTTGACGCTCTCAAAGAAGCGGAGAGCCGAGGCTGGGTGGAGGAGCACAAGCCCGCACCGCCGCGACAGAGGAAAGTGGCGAAGGTGAAGACTCTTTGCAGCGTATATATTCTAAATGTGTTAGTGTGCTCTGTTTGGATGTAATGACTTGTATATAAAGACGTTGGGCCTGCCCTGTACAGAAACCATCAGCTGCACCTGCGAAGCCAGCAGGAACTAAAGCAGGAGCAGCCAAGTCTCGCCTGGCTGCTGTGAAAGCAGCAATGAAAGCCAAACAGCAGGCGGCGGAGGCTGTGACCGCAGCAAAGGATGCTGGTACCGCTGAGGACAACCCCAGCACGAGTGCTCAGGAGCCAGAACCCGAAGCAGAGCGCCGGCCGACTGAACAAGTGGTCTTTGATGGAGGCTTCTTCCAGGTGGAGAGCCCGGCCAGACCATCAGAAGGTGGGAGAAAACTCACTGCCTTTTCATATCATTTGTCGGTGTTTGCTTTAGTTTTTTCCTGCTGGACTAATAACAACGTCGTCGTGTTGTCGTGTTGTCGTGTTGTCGTGTTGTCGTGTCTGCAGGTTCAGTGAGGAGATCCAGTCGCCTGAGTGCTGCTGTGCTGCCTCAGGCCTCTCCCTGCTCCAACTACCTCTCACCTAGAAGAGTCACTCGGAGATCTCTTGCGCTGACACAGACCCCCCTTCACACCGCCGCCTCCCCCGCTCAGCCACCAATCTACACTCCTGCCCACTTCCGTCTTACCCTCAGCCAAACCCCAGCACAAACCCTCAAGTCTCTGCGTGGCACCCCTCAGTCAAACAGAAAGGAAAATGTCTCCCTTTGTTTCTCACCGGTCGAGGATGTGCGCTCAGATGACACCCGGGCTGCAGGAAGCTCTGCACCACAAACGGGCTCCGTGCAGGAAAACGCTGCTTCTGTCCCTGAATTGAGCGCACCTGCACAGTCATTGCCGTCCATTTCTGTAGTGGATGAGCAAGAGGAAGCAGCTGAGGCATTCGATGTGGACGTCTCTTCAAGACTTTCCTTCTCTCCATGCAAAACGGCCTCCCAGGCCCCTGAGCCCTCTCTGAGTTTCACATTGTCCCCCTGCGTGACTCCCTGCCAGCCTCCCGTCTCCCCTCCTGCTGTGCAGGGCCCCGTGGAGGCCCAGCAGTCTGTGTGTCACACACCCGACCGCTCGGTGGTTGAGGTAACGCACGTCCAGACTTCACCAGCTTCACCTCTCTGATGTTAAAGCTGTGATCGAACCTGTTTTGTCTTACGACACAATAAACAAGTTATTCTCTTGTAATTTCAGGAAATTCCCGGGTTGGACTTTGAGCGTTACCTCCAGCCGTCGCAGAGATGCAGCCTGTCACCGCGGGAGACGGTTGCCATAGAGACACTGTCCCCCATGGTGGTGGATGTAGAAATGGAGAGTCCCAGAGGTCAATCAGGGGACCTGCTTTCTCAGAGGGAACCAGGTATGATTGAGACCCATAGGTACTGTGTGCGCACACACACACACACACACACTCACACTCTGTGTTTTATATCCTAACAGATACTTAAGCTGCAGCAGACAGGAGTTCTACGTTGAGATTAGTTTGACGTTATAAAAACTAGATTTTGTGATTCTTCTGTTTGTTTTATATAAATTGTCAATTATCCAGCTTCTCTTAAATCCATTAGTGTAATTGTTCTTTATTTTACAGTTATGGTTACAGTCTCAGCTCCCTGCACTCGTATTCTGAGTGTAATTCATCTGCTTAAAATAAAGTACAATAATAAAGTTACAAAAGAATTTGACTCATTGTGTGAGCCTTCGTTAAACTGCACCTTTAACTCTTCTCTCTTTGCTGTCCCCACAGCACGTCCAGCGGTGCCTTCAGTGTTCACTCTTCAGTCACCACAGGTCAAAGTTTCCCCCTTCTCTTAACCATCACTTGTATTTCTTTATTGCTGAATATTCACATCGTATGTTCCTTTTTGTTTCTGTCTTCAGGCCCAGACAGCCGAGTCGGCCATGCTCCTCTTCACCCCGGACCTGAAGGACCGGATACGGCAGTCTGTCTGTCCGAGTGACCTTATGGTCTTCACCCCTCCGCTCTGATGTGTTTCTTTTATATCTTTACATATCTTATCTTTTCTACATATACAGACTACTTTATTTACTTTGGAAGAAAACAAAATGTATCGAGTGATTCGGAGTTCTATTTTTAGATTGCTGAAAAATAGTTTCGTCTTATAATTAAAGTTCTAGTTACAACAAGGAAAATGGCTTTTACTCTTCTCTTACATCCAAACACAGACCGGCGCTGAACGCAATGCTTTTATTTCTCAGAGTATTTGAAAGCTCTTGATATTTAGTTTATCTTATCGGAACAGTTCTTCTTGCTGCTTTCATCCGGTTTCTCTGCTGCATCTTGTGTCATTCATCAGCCCTGACGCCGCCTCTGCCTGCAACACAACACAACACAACACAGTACAACACTAAACGTCTAAAGCACAATGATGTAGGTAAAGCAGCAGAAGAGTTATTTGGTTGGAGACACTTCACATCCAGGGGGCAGAGATAAAACTGGGATGGCTTCAGGGAGGGAAAGGGATAAGACGCCACCTGGTGGTTGTGTTTATGCAAAACAACTCATGTTCAGACACCACAACATGGGCTGGTTATTTTCCACTTGAGACTATTTCTACCCACAATGCATACAGTAAAGAAGGTTTTAATTTGAAGATTCAATCCCATGAACAAATAACTGACTGAACAAAAGAACCTGAGGTGGGATTTGTCCTACCCGTCTCTCTGTAGAGCGACGTCTCTGTAGCGACGTGTCTCTGTAGAGCGACGTGTCTCTGGGCGTCCTCTTTCATGTATCTGGACAATAACTGGTTGTGTTCAAAAGCCGGGAAGAAGAAGTGGTTGAAGAATTGATGGATCGTTTGGTTCCAGAGCTCCACTTCACGATCTTTGGCTTCAATCCCTCGGGTTCGCACGACCTTTCCTTCACCTGTGCGCTCTACAGGAACACATGACCTCTTCCCTTCTACGATGTATACACACAATGATAATACACTTTGTACAGCACCTTTTCATTCACTGAGAAGAATACAAGTGAAGATAAATGATGTACAAGTACGAACATAATGCATTATTTGAACACATGAGAAAATAACCAACTCAACAAACCTGCACGTGGACGTCCCTCGTTGACTTTAGTCTTGACTGCTTGTTGACTCTCCACATCTCGAGCAGTGGATAATTCTGCTGCGTCACTTGTCTGAGATAAAGATGTGGACGCAATTATGTTAAAGATTTCAGCACAATTCACTAATGTCAGCAGGGGCGTAACTACGGATAAATACTGGAGTATCTTTCCACATAAAAGGTGGATGTGCAAAGGTCAGGAGAGGCTTGAGAAAGGATCTGACCGGCCGGGGGGGGCTGTTTGTAGTCTCGCTGGCCTCGGCGTCACGGCCGGCTGGCAAAACCTGCCGACACTTGACTTCAGCAGAGCCCAGAAGAACCTCGAAGAACTCCAGGAATGTAATCTGAAGGGGGAACAACAAAAGTGACACAGAGGCCGGAAGGGAAACGACAAGATGAACTCTGCTGGTGTAAACGCTACCGGCTGACCTCCAGATCCAGACAGGCGGACGGGTTGCTGGGCTCTCGGCTCTCTGCAGCGATGATCTGCAGCAGTCTCGCTGAGGTCAGCTGATTGTCCAGCAGATGGAGATCCTGGCAGGGTATCATTCATAACCTTATTCATATAACATTTTATATCTGTTCACCTGAAGTGTCTCCCATTAAGCTGCACCTTGAACATCCGCAGCAGGTGTCGGCCCGTCATGGTCTGCTCCTCTCTGGACGCTGCACTGACTCTGCAGTAAGTCTGATAGACTTCCCAGCACTTCTCTGAGTAGCTCACAGCCACCGCTGCACAGTCCGGCTGCCTAAACAGGAAGCCTGGATCCAACAACAGCTTGAGTTAATGAGGATCACTGCGTAATATAGAGCTGGAGAAGAAGGCTGTTGAATCAGATGCTGTGTCGGCACCTTTTACATTCTTAGCATTCGGACAGATGTTGTCCGTCATCAGTTTGTTAAAGCAGGCGGCCAGAAGGTTGTCTTGTGACCTGAGAAAAGAGGAGCAGACGTGATGTTATTCTGCATCCCTGTGTTACCGTCACATCCCCCATCACTCGTTAGCATCACCCATTCACACACAGTCAGAAGGTACCATACGAGGCACACATCAGCTCGTATATCTCGTTATTCAGGAAGCAGATTTTGATTTCTGAGTTAATAATCTCAGTCCTTACGTCATGTCCTTATGGTAGATGTGGTAAGCCACAACCACCAGACAGCTGAGGATCGTACGCAGAAGCACGGGAGTGAAGGGAGAGTGGATCTCTGCTGTGGTGGCACATCCTGAGACACACACACACACACACACACATCAAACACTTATTATCAAGCGACATGTGCTGCCCTGTATCTGTGAGGAGGAGAGATTGTGAGTTCTCACCTCTGGCAAAACGGTTCATCTGTGTGAGCGTGACGCCGTGATGGTGGATGTTACAGTCTTTAAGCAGGCGCCAGAGCTGCAGGCGGGACAGCCGGAAGCTGTTCTCTGGAGAGTGGGCATGACCGAGTCTGCTGTAGAACGCGTAGACAGACCTCAGCTCTCCTGATTGCTTCGACATCTCACTCTCCACCTGTTGCACACGAGCCACAGTGTCAGGGCTGCACATAAGGACGTGGGGATCACATGTTGATCATAATGTCGCAGTGTGAAGCGGGGGCCCTGACCTTTCTGCGCTCAGCGTCGCGCTTTCTCTCAGGGAATTCCTCCAGAAGACATTCAATGTTCAGAGCCATGTCCGGTCCTAAGAAAGATGAGCCTGCGACAAGATGCACGACCGTCAGCCATTGTACCTGAGGATGTCAGACTGTAACTCTGACGATTATCTCCTTGATGGAGGCTTAATGTAGCGCAGGTGTTTTACCAGGACGAAGAGTTGGAGCTTTGTGCGTCATCATCTGATCTTCCACAAACTCTCCTTCAAAAACACGTCCATCCTCAAAAGTGAATTTTCCCTACGAACAACATGCATCGTAGATGAGCACTGAGGTTGACATGGAAGCCAGATCAATCGTCTGCTGCTATTTATAACGCAGTGTGTGTATTTACTGTGTATTAACCTTCCCATGTTTTTCATTCTTCCTCCATTCTCCTTCATAGATCGCACCACAGGCGTAGTAAAAAGATCCCTGCCCGTGCCTGTGACCCTGAAGGAAACCCCCCGTGTACCGATTGCTCTGGAAATACTGGGATCCATCGGCTCGCCTCAGGATCCAGACATGTGTGCCTCGTCCGTGCTGCCGAAGAAGAGAACAAATACGTACGTTTTAAAGAGGATACGGATGCAACATGGATACGTTGTGATGTGCTTTTATACCTGGACTCCATTCTGCCACATCCCAACATACTGCTGTCCCAGTTCTAACCACCTCATGGTGCCCTCGCCGTGTCTCAGGTTGCTCTTCCACTCACCAGAGTAAATGTTACCAGAGGGGTAGCTGTTGAAGTCACAGATGTCAGCTGTGGCCAGTTCGAATGCCACTTAGATCGTGTGCTCCATACATACCGTCTTGTGCCCCCTCCCTCTCTGTTGTTCTTCACCCAGTCTCCTTTGTACCAAGAGGTCTCATCCTGGTTATAATATACTACGCCCTAACACAACGACAACCAATCACAAAAGGAAATCTTAAAAGACTAAACCCTAAATATGAATTGGTGGATCATACCTTTCCGTGCCTCGTGCCCCGATCCCACTGCCCCGTGTACGACACACCGTTGTTTGCACATGTGTAGGTTCCAGTCCCGTGTCGGATAGCATCGTACACGTCCCCCTTATAGGAGCTGCCATCCGGCCAGGTGTAGGTGCCCTGGCCCATGGGCATGTTGCACACAAATTCTCCCTGTTGGATACTCAGATACATTATTATTATTATTATTACTGTAGTCAAACTATGTTACCATGCTCAGTTTTATTTCATTTTGTATGACAATTGCATAAGAAATCAAATGTAAGGTCATTACAGATATTAAATCATTATTGTACCTCATATTTCAATCCGCCTGCCTGTGTGAAGACACCACGTCCATCCATCAGTCCCTTGGAAAACATCCCCTTCAGAAAAACACTTTAATGACTTCCTGATATATACTGAAGATTTATAATAGCTTTATTTATCCTTTAAGGAAATTTATTTGAAAACATAAGTGATTGCATTTAACGAGATATATTAGAAACACAGTTTTATGAAGTATCAATTGAATACTGATATTGAAATATGTTTACAGTGATTTAAAATATACTTATACTTATAAGTGAATGGTTTATAGGCTAAATTATGCATTTACTGTATTGTAAAATATTCCATGCCCCATTTTTGATTTTGCTTTTATGTAATATACGCTGTCCCTTCTCTCAAATAAACTAAAAAGGAAGACAGGTGGTGTTATTTGCAACAGTACCTTGTACCCTGCGCCTCCTTCAAACAGAGCAACACCTGCTCCATGAAACTGGCCTTCACAGGTGTCCCCTTCATATCTGTCAGAGACACCAACAAGTCCCTGGAAATGCATTCTTGACAGGATTTAGACTATTAGCGCGTGGGTGCATTTATAAAATGAATGTTATGAGTGATTTACCTCTGCACAATTAAGCTACACAAAGCAGGAAGTTCGTAAGCGTCATCATTCTCGAGCTGCGCGTCTCGGAGGTCGGTTTGGTTCTGCGCCACATCCGCTGAAGTCACTTGTAAACCAGCGGAGCAGCTCACCAACTTTCTGTTTCCTCTCTCTTCCGCTGCATGAGGCAGCCCTGCTTCCCCGCACGCGTTCTCCTTCTCCTGATTGTCGGTTTGTACCGTAGTTTTATGTTTGTTTTCTTTCCCCTGCGTCATTTTGCGCCGTTTATTTACCGAATCTGTCGCGCAAGCTAGGACCGTCTCCATGGCAACGGTTAAGAACGCTTACAACTACGGCAGCCGTTAAGGACGCTTACAACTACGGCAACCGTTATCGGTCAAAAAGCGAAAGACAGTGAGAAACTAGTAAAACCAGTTATTTAACAACACAGACACCAGAAAGTGACACATATTGTTTATTTACCTAATTAATAAATGTTAAAATATAAAAATGTGGGATGCATAATAGCAATAAAAGCAGAACATAACAGAAAATAAAAACACACCAAACATTTGAACAGTATCTGTGGTTTGGACTCAGTCTGTGTATCAGTGCAAAGGTCATGTTCAACTGGAATAAGTACATTGAGCTCGTGTAATTCTCTAACTCCACACGCTCAGTCTTGCGAGATGATGTCCAGGTTGGCGAGGTGTCTCATGGTGGGCCTGCCATGAGGACAGTTCCATGGTTGCTCAATCTCCCCCATGTGAACCAGGAGCTTCTTCATCTCACTGACACTCAGAGCAGTGCCAATCATCACCTGAAGATGGACATAAACACATTTCTTTTACATTATTTTGGCCACAAAAATCATAAAATTGAAAGAACATGATATTTACAGGTTATTTTTAAGGATTTGGAGAGACATCAATGGTGACGGTCTGTGTAAGTGTCTTTTTATTATCAGTATGAACTCACTGATTTTCGACAAGCTCGGGAGGCAAACATCTGCCTGACGCGGGACGGTCGACACATGACCCCCGGGCTGTCACTCAACATGAAGATCAGCTCTTCAATGTCGGCTGGGCCGAATGTCCAGTTCTTGCTGGTGGGCAGGGACACCAGCTTCACCCTCTCCATCACCTGAGCTGCAGTCACAAGAAAAAACTGGGTTTATTCTTTGTAATCATCAAAATGAGAAGGAATAAAATGTTTAATTACTCGTATTTAACGGTTAAACGTTCGTACCGTCCTCATCGACCAGAAATTCAAAGCCGTTCTTTCTGAAAATCTCAATGTTCTCCATGAGAACATTTTCGCTGACAGCAGTGAGGTGAAGCTTCTGAGGGCTGCAAACATACAACGTCAACATAAATCACTACAATCCACTAAAAACAACACAAGGCCAAATTCATCAACCGACTCAGATTCTTACACGATGAGTTTCTGTCCTTGGAGCACAGTGTGCTGCTGCAGCATCTCAAAGTTGTATTTCTCATCCGAGGCGTGCTGGTCAATCATGAAGACGTCCGAGTTGAGTTTGGTGATAATGAAGCCGAGGTTAAACTGACCGATGATCTCCATCTCTTTGAACATGTCTTTACTGTGAGGATGAAAGAAAAACAACATTAACTGTTGTGGAAATGACGCTTTAATATTCAAGCAGAAGTTATGGGAGTACAATCCCACCTGATCTCTTTCTTGAGCTCTTCCTCCGCACTTTGGTTTTCTCCGGGGTTGATCTTGGCCCTGAAGCGTCGATAGAGCAGATCATCACCGGCCCTCTGCTTCTGCAGGTCCTGTAACCTCTTCACCTTCCCCGCCAGCTCTTGTAAAGAGAACTGGAGGGCCACCGTCCTCTTCTGTCGGCAGACTGGAGCATCCACCGCCAAGGAAGAGTTTGAAAAAGCGTTGGACTCGTGTTCTGCTGGGGAATGGGGTTCCTCTTTCCTGGCCCTCTTGGCATCTGGGCTCATAGGACAGTCCTCATTGGACGTGCATGGCTCAGTCTGCGAGAGTTCAGGAGCAGTGTGAACGCTGTCTGACGTTGCTTCGACTGTTTCGTTTGTAACGCCGACAGTCTCCGGAGAACTGAACTCTGGCACGGCGACGTCACGACTGGACACGCTGCTGTCTTCTTCAGAGTCTGCTTCGCTGCACGACATCTTTCCGTACCTAAACCCATCCAGCACAGACTTTCCCGCTGGGGAGCGTTTAGCGTCATCTCTTGTGGCTTTTAAAGGAGATGCTGCACTCGGGTTGCACGTTGGAGGTTTGACTGTGTCCTTAAAAAAAGACTGCAGTGTTTTTTGTGTCGGGCCACCGTTGGCAGCTTTTCCCCCGCTTGACTTGTTCCCAGAGTTGTGATAGCTTGAAAAAGCAGCTTTTAGGCCGGCCAGGTTCAGGGACGACTTTGAGCAGCGAGTCGCATGTTCCACGTCCCCTCCAGGTTCTGGCATGTTCTCATTTGACGGGACATCCTGACACATGTCAGTCTCTAGAGACAGACAAGCAGTCAGTGACATTCCTAAGCTATAACATCAATACACATATTATATTTTGATGTGCAGGCTGTCTGGTCTTACTGATGCTGGGTTTGAGTGTATAGTTCATGCTGATCTTATTGACTCCCGCCTCATACATGTTGACGAGAGACGACTTCAGAATAGCCAACAAGAGTTTCTCCTCCTGAAGGAAAATCTGTTCGTTTGTCTGGAGTTACGTTCACGTCCACACACTCTGAAAAGTCAAACGCAGAAACAAACCGCTCGTGTAGTTCAGGAAGTCAGCCGTGTGGTTCAGAAATAACTATTCAGATATTTTCTTACCCGAGGCAACGGCTATGTTCAAGGCGACAAACGGGTATTGATGCCGGTTGTACATGTGATACACTTCATTCACAAGTTTGGTCACCTGCAAAAAAAAAAAAGAACCCACAGTTGTAATAATATCGAATATGTCTTCATTGGAGAAGTTAGAATGAATTTGAGTAATACTGTACATCAATAAACATTTAAAAAGGCCTTATATGTGCTCACAACTTTATTATAGTGTGTTCAAAACTAGGGATGCACCTTCAGCTGTTAATTACTCGTAATTATAAGAATAAGATAACCGATAATTTGACATTTTTGTATTTTAAAAAGAAGTTTGTAACCTGTAGTTTAAGCACACCTGATAACTCCCATTATCGGCCAGATATATATTGTGCATCCATATTCAAAACCATTGCTAAATGTTTGTAACCTGCTCATAATTGCTAAATAGGGCGACTTTAATTACCTTAACAGGATCACACGGTCGGTTGTTAATGAAAAAGAACTGCCTGTCTGTCGCACTCCTCCCAACACCATGGTCTCCTCGTGACACAAACCCTGTCATGCTGCCAAAACAACGTTTACGTTTTTAAAACATTTTAAATACCGGTTTGTTTGCAGAAAGGCATATAAATGTGTCACTCACGAAAAGAGCTGTTTGGGTAGCTCTGCATCTTGGAGTCCGTATTCTTCAATGACAGTTTCTGCAGGAGACACTTGCTGAAAAGGCAGAAGACTCTGGAGCTACACAGGAAAACAGTAAGCAAACCAATTAAGACAATTTGCTTATCTTACTTCAATTGATGAATTGCACAGTTCCTCCAAAGGTTGGAAAGATCTTTTAAAATATTAACCAACCTGTTTTGGTCCATATATGGCCCCGATGTTGTCTCTCATACTCTGGCTGCCACTGGTGCTGAGGACTGTGCTGCGCTTTCCTTGGCCATTTTGGTTGGAGCAGGTAATACGCACTCCTACAGAGATGATACAGTAGGACTGCAGTATGTGTAGCATTTTCGCATACTCCTGAAAGAAAAGAACATTTAAATATGGGGGATTATAGATGGAGGCCATAGGTCATTTAATTAGCTACTTTTCTAAACAAATAGATTTTAAATATATATATATATATATATATATATATATATATATATATATATATATATATATATATATATATATATATATATATATATATATATATATATATATATATATATATATATATAAAAAAATGAAAAATGACAATTAGGATTTTTTTTTTAAATATATATATTAATAATAAATATATATATAAAAATACCCTAATTGTCATTTTTTATATATAAAAAATGTCAGTGAAATTTAATTTTTTAAAATATATATATATACATACATACATACATACATACATACATACACACACACACATATGTATATTATTAAAAGTCACATGGTAGACTTAACATGCAGAAATATAAGAACGCTCCTCTAAGGACTGACCTTCTTAATATTGCGCTGGAACTCCTTGTATCGAACAGGCAGAGTGTAGAAGAGCTGCTGCAGGCTGACTGTGGTGCCTTGCTGCCGGGGGTGAGGTGACTGCTGGACTAGGTGGCCTTTGTGGTCAAACACCAGCTTGGTCCCCACCTGGCTGGACTCGTGGCATGTCACCACACTCAGGACACTTGATCAGGAGGTCAGAGGACATTATTATTATATAAGTATTACAGCTTTATGCGTATGAATGTGGCTGTTGAAGTGTTTTACCTCAGAGCACATAAAGAGCTGAGGGCTTCACCTCTGAAGCCAAATGTTTCCACATGAATAAGATCAGAGAAATCTCTCAGCTTTGACGTGTGATGCTTCAACGCTGCAGAACAGACGGAAGAGGTTTCACTTCACTGCAGACTGTGACTAACAGGGTGGAGATGAACAAAGCGGACACTTACTCAGTCCTTCAAAGTTGGCCTCTTCTACTCCTTTGCCATTGTCTGACACTTCCACTAGTTCAGCTCCACACTCCTTCAGCCTGACATCTGGAACACGCAACAGAAACATGTTATTGGTCATCTTGACAAAGAATGATTACTCTGTCGGCATTCACAACTGTAGCTCTCGTGAGCTTACCAACGTTGGTGGCCCCTGCATCGATGCTGTTTTCCACCAGCTCTTTGACAGCAGTGGCCAAAGTCAGCACTACCTGTCCTGAGCAGATTTGATGCACTGATTGTTTGTCAATGGCCTTGATGGCTCCTGCAGGTTCAGAGGTGCTGAGAAGAAAACCAGCACTCAGTGATCATAAACAACTTTACTTTCTCCTAAAGTTATACTGCGGGAACCGATTCATGTGCAGCTAGCAAGAAAAATAGGTATAATAAAAAATAAAAAAGCAGGCAAGTACAATTAAACAAGTACTTTGGTAGCTAACTTACCAAGCATCAGACATCTTCAAGAGCTGAAAAGCTTTAGGAGAAATTAATTAAAAGTATGAAATGTGACTTCATCTGCAACAGAAAGAGGAAGACACTTCCAACTACCATTAATGCAAATAAAGCTAGTTTGTTTTCACTCACTGTTAGTGATAAAGATTCTGTGCAACCGCTTCACATGTTGTAAACACAAAAGCGAAGTTGAACCGCGCGCACTGCGCAGACTGTTTCGAGAGCTTCACCCGTGCGCAAAGCTGCGCAGGTTAACCATGATATAAAACGTAAAGATGTTGAGTGTGTAAAACAGAAACCTCACAAAACAAACTATAGGAGTGATAACAGTGTTAAAAAAGATATTTCTGCACATAAGTAAGTATTATTAAAACCGTTACCTGAAACTCTGAAGTATGTCATCACCAAAACGTACCGGAATCTGTGACCTCTCGCGATGTTAGGGACCGTGTGCATTTACCTCATATGGTAAAAAACGAAGAAATCCCTTTTTGTTGCAGGGTCATTCTCAGTAGTTGGAAGCTGTGCTATTATATTATATTACAGGACAACATACTTGTTTATTTTTTACTGTAATTTAGAGGTAAGCTTTTACTTCTACTATCTATGAGTTAATATTGTTGTAAGTCAACCACGTATATTGTCAGACGGTCCCTTCCCGGCTGTTGAATCATGGCCGTCTCTTGACATGAACACCGTATGGGATTTAAATCTTTCACCGTCTTTTCTGAAGGATTCATGCGATTTAAACACCTGTGACAAGAAGATTTAACTAGTAATTTGACGCAGTTTACTGCAGATATGAGGTAGCTGTAGTGAACTGGGCAGTGTTTTTAAAATAAGTACTTCATTTTGTCACGTCATCATTTTTTTTTTAAACTTACAATAATGTACAGTTCATCACGTAACAGCGGACACCTGAGGGCAGAGGATTGTTCTGGAAGCAGCACTCACCTGTGCATCCTCCGCAACCTTAAACCCGTCCAGAGACACGAGGTTGAGAGTAACGTTAGTCTGTTTAATGTGGCAAGTGAAGAGGACGATGAAGTCCAGTTTGACAGTAAGCTGCTTTTCCTCCTGTTACTTACCATGTAATGTGTTCTGATCCTTATATTATTTAAGTTTTATTATCCCACATTACCTGACACAATGATACCAGAATAAAACGTCTCATTCTTGGTCATTTACAACTTTATTTCTTGTTTTTATAAAACATGCAGGGGCGTATTTGTAGGAATTAAAGGCCACGTGACCAACGTGACTGTGATCACCTGAAGTAAAGTGTTCATCCTACCATTTACTCCAGCTTTGAAAAAAAACATCCAAAAGTGCAAGAAATATGGGTGAATCCACTGTATTTAAAAGTTAATTAAAAGTTATTGCTTCAGTTTGCATTATTTTGTTACATTTATTAACAACAAAACATAATCCCATGTTTCTGCAGGTAATAGGAAGTGGACAAACCTGCACATGCATTTTACACATCACATCTATAGTAATCTCTTCTATAGTGCAGTAACCAACATGTTCAGACTCTCTAAAGTGAGATTATAATCTTATCTAGTCCAGCTATGTCTCTTTTAGCACAGTCATTGATATACTATAGTTCTGCATGTGTAGACAGTGTAATCCTGTTTTAATACCAGTATAGTCCATTATAACATTTCCATTCTTACACGTCGTCGTCTTTTCCTCAGTTTAGGTCAGTCTGTACAAGCCACGATAGTGTCCCTGTGTTACACAAATGGCAGAATAACCTTTTAAATAAAGATATTCCTACATATTTAGACAGTCCAGTCCTGTTTTCTATTGCATGAAGAGAAATGATGCCAGACCTTTTATAGGGCTTTAGATTTCCTCCAGAACTGTTGCAGTCTTATGCTATCAATATTGATACCGTGGTATAAATGAATATTAGAAGAAGGTCTAAGGAGTATTGTGCTATTTCTTTTTATACAGCCCAACCCTAATTAAAGGGATACTCCAGTTATTTGATATAGGACATTCATAAAGTAGGAGGACTATCACAAGCCAGATTAAAAATAGAATAGTTTAATTGAAGCAGCAGATGGCAGGACATCCAGACTTTTTGTTCCTGGTATGACTCGAGGTTCAACATTGGTGGATCCTACATGTCCCACAATGCAACTCTATCTAATAATACATTTGTATGGATGCACATACATTATTCTCAAACTGTGATATACATATTTTACTCGCCTAAAGGAAGAAATACATTTTTAGTCAAACATTTGAAGCCTCAATCCAGAGTTAGGATTTTTCTCAGACCATAGAAAGCTCCTTCTAGTGCCACAGAAGACTTTATGAAGCTGTTTTCACAGGCTGAATAGTGCGCTGCACGACGAATACATTAACTTTTATGAGAATGAGAATAACGAGGTGTCGCGCAGCTTTCCCAGATGACAGCCCTTCCTTCCTGTTCTGGCACAGTGACCTCAGCTCCGTCATGTGTCTACAGTCACTGTGAGGCTGGCGTCTGCTGGAGCAGGCAGATAAGCATTAGTGCTGTGCACACCCCCTTATGTATAAACACGATGAGCTCATTATATGCCTTGGAGGTGAACAGCGTAATAGTTCAGCTCTGAGGGCTTAATATTAGTGTTTTTACACAGAACAAAATGGACCTAAGAGACAGAAACATTGTTGAAATGATAGCAAAAGTTATCGAACAAGGTAAGACAGAGAAGAAATATTACGGGTATTGGCTTTTAGGGCGACTTCAACAAAGTGAAATATAATGTGAACTGGTTTGTTATATCATCATCATTTACTTCCTCATTTTTCTTTGCTCAGCTTCCGACACAGAAAATAACCGTGAGATGTTGATGGCTGGCCGACATTACCCGTCGGTCCAAGAGTTTGCCTCGGCGATCCCCAACCACCTTCTCCTGGGCTCTCTCCTGGAGCACCTGTGCTTCGTCTACGAGAGCAACCCAGCTCGCTCACGTACGCTGTTTAAAGGTATGTGCCGAGAGGTTGTGCCGTAATCGACAGCTTATTGTTTATTTATTCCAAGTTGTTGTGTTGCTTTCTCCTCACAGTCATTGGCCAGCGTTTAGCTGCCATGAACCTGCTCTCACCTCTGGCCATAAGTGACGAGTTCAGCACCGTCAGACTGCAGCACAACCGGGCCTTCACTGAGCTGCTGCATGCCGCCAGCTCCTCGCTGTATCCACAGGTAACCAGATGCTCCTCAGTATGTCCACTAGGGGAGTCCAGTGTAGAGTGGCTATGTGAATATACTCTAAGAGTATTGATCAAAACAGCAAACGTACATTTGTGTTCAACTATTCACTGTGGGATGTTTTAATGAGATCAGAACAAAACATATTCGTGTATAAACATTTATAAAAATATCAGCACATTAGTTTGTTTTAAAACCTGTTATCACTTTATTTTATCCAACAAATTGACACCACCAACTTTTAGAGAAGACGAGGAACGGCTTCGTATTCATGGGAGTAAAGGAAAAGATGACTTGTTATCATCCTGCACAGTGTGCTGACTGTGTTTATCTCACTTTGCAGGGCCAACAAGGTCTCGGCACAAACACGCACGGTCCCGCTGTGAGGTAGGCTGCTCTCTGCTTCAATGTTGACTTTCTTTATTAAAAAGTATTGTGTAAGAGATGTTTGTCCCTCCCTTCCCACAGACCGAAGGAGGGACTGTTTCAAGCGCAGACGTCCCGGTATCTTAGCGAATTTGAAGAAATATTGCGAGTCGGAAAAGGATCCTATGGAAATGTCTTTAAGGTATTCCACTCGGTTGGACTCCATGCTGGCTTTGTTGTTGAACAAACTAAAGAAGAAGATGAGTTTCTCAACACACTTGTGTTGTCATCATCTCGTAGGTTATGAACAAACTGGATGGACAGTATTACGCTGTGAAGAAAATCCTCATCAAGAAAGTGTCAAAGGACGACTGCATGAAGGTCGGCCATCACTCTTTCATCTCTCCAGACCTTCTTACACCCTGAGATATAATACACTAATAACTTTATTTTACGTCTGTAGGTCCTCAGGGAAGTCAAAGTGTTGTCCAGCCTGCTGCATGTCAGTGTTGTGGGCTATCACACGGCGTGGATGGAACATGTTCAGCCCGCGGGGTGTGAGTTTATCTGCTGGGATGACATGGCTGCACTTGTTCTTATCATAAGAGAAGCTTTGTCTGATGAAACCTCTCTGTTGCAGATCCTGAGCCTCTCCTACCTGCACTGGAGTCACCTGTACAACACGACAGGTAGGCAGTGAATCAAAAACAATAATTGAAACACTGTTTTATCATGTAGATGCATTAAGAGTTATTATATTCGCAGCGCTGACGAGAGCTCTGACAGCCGCAGCTCCTCGATAGTTTTCCAAAGTCTCAGTCAAGCATCGACAGACTCGAGTGCCGAAGTTCCTGCAGGAGAGATCGAGCCCGTCAAGGCTTTAGTTCCAACACAAGAGAAGGGCCAGGTGGTGTGTCCCAAAACGATGAGCCGGATTCCCAAAAACTACGTCCCCTGTGTGTTCCTGGGACAGCGAGGTCTCCCGAAGAGCTCCAAATGTCCTGCCATGGGCTGGGACGGCTCGGCAGTGTTGGAGGACGACTCCAGCAGGAGTAGCATCGAGCCGAACAACAACTCCTGCGTCGACGAGGAGTTTCAGCAGTGGGCCGACAATCGCACAACGAAGCCTCCCAAAGAGGTCGGTGCTCTGTGGGATCTGACACATGTTCTAGAGCTCACTGAGAGTAAAGCAAAGGGTGATTAGACACTACAGTGGAATGTGTTGTGGTTATACCTGCAGGTACAGTTCCACCTGATGCTCTACATCCAGATGCAGCTGTGTGAGCGCTCGCTGAAGGACTGGATCTCTGAGAGGAACTCCAAGCCCAAAGAAGAACAAACCTCCAGATGTAAATGTTCAACACATGCATCGCTTTAACAACACCACGTTGGTCCGTTACAGATTACACCTTTTTACATTTGTATTGTATTTTCAGGTCCTTATGGATGTGTTGACGCCGAACACACACTCGGCCTGCTGAGAAAGATACTTGAAGGAGTGGAGCACATTCACTCCAGGGGGATCATGCACAGAGACCTGAAGGTGACGTGCTTCGACTTTATTTGATCAGCGTGTGTGAGGTTATATCTGTACGTTCATGCAAACGTTTGCATTGATACACACGTGTCAACTGGGAGCAATGTCAAATCCGTTAAGAGTCACCATCTGTCACAAAGGAAATGTTGCGTCCATCCCAGTAGTTGAATACAAAGTCATGTAGCCTCTCAGGCAGGATTTTCCCCAACTCGTGTTTCTTGCCTTGGACATATTTTAGATAAATGTCACACTTGCAAATATCCTTAAGCGTCCTCGGCTGCTGAGCGAGTTTCAGTATCTGGTCTCTCTGTTTGAAGAAGCACGGCAGCGTCAAGGTAGAGGGCAGCTGGCCGTTGTGGTTGTAGACAGTGAGCGGGGAGGTCAGGACGAGGAGTTTCCTCAGCAGAGAGCTGTTCCTTACATTATGCCTGCGGTTCAGGAACAGGAACAGACAGTTCTCACCTGCTTTGCTCAGCTTATTGATGTCGGCTCCATACCTGAGCAGCAGGTCCACCAGCTCTTTGTTGCCCATGCTGCACGCCTCATGTAAAGGCGTCATCCCGGCTTTGTTCACCACGTTGGCCTCGACCCCCCGCTCAAGAAGCTCAGAGATGCAGCTGGCGTCGTGCTCCAGGGTTCTACTGGTCTTCAGAGCCATCGCCACAGCAGCCAGGTGCAGTGGAGAGTTCCCAGAGTGCTTCACCCCCTTAGAAACAGTAAGAATGTAATTGAATGAAGTGGGCCAGTCGTGTTATAGTCACAAGTACTGTACGTAAGCACAACTTCGAGTTTACTTACATTGTATGCACCTTTATACTTAAATATTGTTCTTTTGACTCCACTTAGTTACTTTTCAGATTACAGTGACGACCATGTGGTGATTTTGAGTTTGAGATAAACAGAAGGAGGAAGTGTTCCTTCATGTGTTGAGAAAAATATCTTTTTGATCTGGAGCATGCTGTGTCACGAAGCTGCAAACAGGGCGGTTTTTCTGAGCGCATGAGAAATTGATACGTGGTTCTCACAGGACATGTGATGATGTTATAGAATGTGATGCTTTGCTGTAGATTAAACTACCCAACAGGATATAAAGGAGTTCAAATGAGCACAACCTTCAACATCTACAGTCAAACACTGACAGGGAACATTTTACTGCACACTGAACACTTTTACTACTTTTACTACATTTAGTTGATAATACATTCAGGACTTTTACTTGTAGTGGAGTATTTTATTAGTACTCAACACTTTTTCCACCTCTGTGTAGGGCAGAGCATAAGGCGCATATTTCAACAGGATTAGGAGCGCTGAAAAGTAAAAGAGGAATCGCTGGGTGTCACTTGTGAGTTGCACAGAGAGGAACAGTACGAACCCTGTTCATATCTGCTCCCTCCTTGATCAAGCTGGTCATAATGTCCTTATGGAGGATCCCAGCAGCCATATGTAGGGGCGTCATCCCACTGCTGTCCACAGCATTTACATCAGCACCGTAGCAGGTCAGAATGTGGATCGCAGACAGAGCCGTGTAGCGCACCGATAGGTGGAGAGCTGTCTCAGCGGTCCCCTCCACCTAAAATTATAAAAAGATGTATTTGCATTCTTGAGGCTCTTTATTCATTATTTATATTTTTAATCTATTTATATATTACAATTTACATTTAAACATCACAAATGACTCATTCCTTGTAATTATTGCCTGTTGATTTTCACAGCTAGAAGCGTAAAGGGATAGTTTGGATGTTCGGATGTTCTATTCAAAGACACCAGACTCCTTTGACAAAAACATACATTTAAGCTTCCAGACACGGGAGTCGCTGATCTACCGCTGCTGTGATTAGTGATCAGTTTGTGTCATTGTGTGACTTTGGTGTTTAAAAGGATTAGTTCGGATTCACCAAACTCACACAATAACACAAACTAACTATTCGAACGAGGCAGCAGTAAGCCATCAAATGTTGCGTCCTGCAAGGTAAAATGACTGTTTTTGTCAATGGAGTCTGGTGGCTTTGAAGAGAACGTAGATAAAGGTTTCGATCACCATCTACTGTAGGTGTAATACACTCACTATGGAAAAGTACCACATACAATCCCACTTCCAAAAATCCGAACTATCCCTTTAAATTAGTACAAAAAAGGCTCAAATTTGCTGTATAAAAAAAAACGTTTCACCTTTGCATTGACATCCACAACGTGCTCGCAGAGGAGCCGCAGACAGGCCTCTGCCTGCCTGCGCACACCCATCACTGCCTGTAAGTTGGAGCTTAGTTTGCTCGGCCAACTGGCTATCACCAAGTGCAGAGTAGTTCGACCAAGCTGGTCCCTGCGAGAGGGAGAGACCGTGAAACTGGTGAAGATGGAGGGCCGTCTGCTTTTTTAAATTAAAGATAAAAGGAACCAGTTGTAACAGGAAGTCGACTCTTACTGTACATGCAATCTTCTCTGTTTTAAGAAATACCAAGAGGATATCAACCTCGTGTTACACTGTAGTACAGATTGACAGGATGTTTGGTGTTAGTGTGTGTCTTGGTCCAGACCTCATTTCTGGGTCTGCTCCTGTAGACAGCAGGCTCTGCATGCTCTTTGCTCTTCTGTAAGTAGCAGCCAGGTGAAGGGGAAGAGTAGCAAGGCCCTGAGGGGAGGGCAAGACAAGACAAACTAGAAAATATAAATATGTCTAACAGTGCAAGAACTGCCTCCTTTCTTTACTTGATCACATAGAACCGTAACGCGTGACAATTGTGACGACTCATTGAGCTTCTTGTGGTTATCGCTGCGTTTATTTGTATATGATTAGGCAATATTTACATTTCAACTCTTGCAAGTAATTAAAAAACAAAAGGTTGCATTTACCTTGCACAAAACTTCTCCAGGTGCACTGGTTTTTCTTTCGATGAGAACGCTGCTCCCATACTTTTTCGACATGTCCTCTACGCGTCCCAAGTCTTCATCCAGAATTGCTGTACAGAATTCCTTGGCTGACAACCGCTCCTGCCCTCGTGTTTCTCTCCTCCAACATGACCAGGCATCACAGACTGCCGTGAACTCTGCTGTGTTACATCTCTCAGGAGGTGTGCTGTGGTTGAAAGCCGGTTATTCTCGTTAGGAGGAGAGGAAATCAAGTTGCTACTTCTGTTTTCTGTGTTTTCTGCGCCTTCCTGTCACAACGGATAACATCTAACATGCTTTGGTCATCTTTATATTTACACCCACTGGAAGTAATTGCAACGTCTTTGTTTTGTTCCACAGCCAAGGAACATTTTCCTGCACGGGCATGACTGCCACGTTCGGATTGGGGACTTTGGTTTGGCGTGCAGGGCCATAATAATGGATGGCCATAAAAGCACCACCTCTCCCAGCTGTGGTAATACTCCACCTATTAGCTTGTTTCATTTGCACGACACCAGTAGATGGTGCTACTTGCTTTAAAGTCCCATTTCTGGTGTATTTTGCAGATTCCTCGCACACTGAAGGTGTTGGTACATTTGTGTATGCTGCACCAGAACAGCTGAGGGGCTCCCATTATGATTCAAAGGTAAACATATTCACACTTACGCAATTATGATGAATTCAGACCTTATTTTTATGTAGAATTACACATTTTTGTACTTTTTATTGAGAGCATTTAAAAAATCATTCTGTTTTTACACCATTTCTCACTTTTCTCATCATTACCTTAATATATCTTTTGCAAATATATAACAACAAATATAACGCAAAATTAAACCTACAAACAGGAAATAAATAAATGAACAAGCAACCACTACACTAGCACGTAAAACATCACATGCATTGATTTCCTTAACATGACAATGGTAGGGGAAATATTTAGTTTGTTATTTACACCCTAAAAAAATAATAAAATAAAATAGATTTAATGACACTAAAGTATTGCATGCATTTAGCCCAGTATGACTGAAATCTGCTTACTTGCAGCTTTAAAGTCTTGTAATGTAGGCGGTTCAGGCTGTATCCATTTACTATACTTTTATAATGTATCAGCTTTATCATTAATCTTCATCATTGTCATCTCATGACATTTTTAACAACTGTAAATGTAATGTGTACTGTTGCTCACTCAGTCAGACATGTACAGCATCGGAGTGCTGGCTCTCGAGCTGTTCCAGCCCTTTGGGACAGAGATGGAGCGGGTGCGGACCCTTGGGGACATGAGAGAGGAGAAAATCCCCGACTCGTTCTGCCAGAGATGGCCAGTTCTGACCAAATACATCAAGAAGCTGACGAGTACAGAGCCCAGTGTTCGGCCCACAGCCAGCGAGCTTCTACAGAGTGAACTCTTCTGCAGTAAAGACATAGTATGTTGGGATAAATGGATATATTTGAAAATAATTAAACCCTCAATTACTTTTTGTGCTATACAAATTTAGAATAATGATTGGGGATTACTGATCTAAAATCTACAAAGTATGCAGCCATGGCTCCATCAAGGCTTAATAACCCTTGCATCTGCAGTACAGTTCCTAATAATAATTACAAACCAAGTCTATGCTTTTTTCCCCCCCTCTCCAGGTGATCCATGGTTTGCAGAGAAGGGTTGAAGAGCAGGAGGAAGAGATCATGCAGCTAAGGAGACAGATCAGTCGGCTTCAGAGCTCAGAAGAAGATTTCTCTGAGTCGGACAAGACCTGAGGCTTTACGATCTTCCCTCCACAGACTTTTAAAGCTTGATTAATCAAACCACTGCTGTACTACGTTTTGGTGACTTGGTACAAGTGGTAGAGCGTGTGTATAAGCATTTGAGTGTGTCTTGTACACCTGGATGTAAGGGTGCAATTATTTATTTCCATTTAGCGGTTTAATAAAACTTACTTCTGCTACATCACGTGGGATTTATGAGAAGCAATATGTGATTATTGATCATTTGAGATGTTGCTTTGAAAGTATTACTTATAACAAATGGAAAAAATGACCTATGAGCAGAGTTGACAATATGCTTTATGATTTTGAGCAGCTTCTTGATCCTGAAGAAGCTGTACATTGTCAGCAAATTGAAAACCATTTGTGGACACAATAAGCCTTTTCAATTTTGACATTATGGGGACATGGGCACATTTATTTCTGTGTATGGATGTTCAAACACATTTCTTTGTTCTCTGGTCTGTACATGTGGTTGATGGTTAAAAGGTTGTTACTGGTCACAGTGGATGCACTCTGATTTATCTTGAGAACTTTTAAAAGTGTAAATACTGTGGCACACAGTGGGTACTGCATAAACTATTTTCTTAATGGGCATTTCAGCGTAGATATAACAATTAGTGCTGTGAAGTTGGTCTGCCTATAGCCAAGTAATTCTGCTTAAACTACTTAGTATATCTCTATGGGTACAAATGACGCAATGTTGGTTGTACATTATGTACACAAAGATCACAAATATGCTGTATGGTGTACATGCGACGGTTCTTTCACGAAACACGTTCCTCTCAGGGAAACGGCCGAATGAACCAATCAGAGACCTCGTTTCATCGCAGGTGCCCGGATGTACCCGTGGGGCAATTAGCTACGTCATTGTTCACCGCCGGACACCCGCTGGAAATAAGGAATGGATTTACAACCGCTACTAACGTATTCATAACAGATTCCAGGTAAGTGTGTTGTTGATTTTACGATCGAGTGGCACTTTAACTTTGCAACTGTATTATTTTGGAAGGCTTGAGCCGCTGAGGTTTGTTGTAGTAGCCTTTCACCGGTTCTCTGTCATGTCGGAGAGAGCAGCGCAGTGAGGACACACAACCGCCGGTGTCGAGCCCCTCCTTTCTGGGCTAGATAGACTTCCCGTTACCCCGGCCCACGCATTGTAAAACAAATGTATTTCGAATTGAAAACCCAAAACTGCTCTTAGGCGTGTGTAGTAGTTGGTTACGTTACTCCCCGCCATGTCAGTCAGCTTCCACCGTGCCGAGCTAGCTAGCTAGCAACGTTAGCATCAATATTGCCGCACGAGCGCCACCGCCGCACTTCATGTTAGCTAGCTCTGTTCGGTAGCTATGTGTTACGTTCGCCGTTTCCATGGTGTTCGTGGCTTCAAGCGTCCCGAGCGCCTCACCAGTCATTGTGATCCAGTCTTTGACGTGGAAGGTGAGCTTTTAATCGGTGCGCTGTCTACCACCAGGTGTAAGGAAAGGTTTAATGCGTGTTTTAGTGAGGTTTAGCGACGCTGCGTGTTAAAGGCCTAGCAGCCGTCTGTTAGCCAACGTGAGCCAGTCTGCCGGAGCAGGTGGGAGGGAACAGCTGTTGTTGTAAACGTGCTTCCTACCAGGACATTTCCCCTGTCGGGTTTTTAAACTGTTAACGTTTACTAGGTCACTTTTATAAGAAGTTGGTCTATTTAAACATATTCAAAACAGAAGTTCATATCTTGTTAGTGCTTTCTGACGTTTGCTTTTTAAAAACGAAACCTTGCAAAGTGCCAATAAATTGCTATCACCAAGAAGATATACGTGGAGGCTGAAGGAGAAACTTTTAACTCTATTAACGTCACAGGCCTTACTATTTAGTTCATAGCTTATGTTAATTGAGACTTTGATAAGTGTGATCTGTCAGACAAGACTGTTCTCCAACATCAAGCCACTGTGGTCTCTTGTTTAATCATAACATACAGTGCTAGGTAAAATAATAACATGCAATCACAATTCAGGGATGAGAGATTTATCCATTTGAGACTACTCTCAATGAGTTTGGTTACTTTTATATCATTAGATCTAATATAGGTTCAATTCTAAATTGGCTGATTAAAATATTACAATGCATTTAACCGCATTTTGTAAGTGATGGTTTGTTATAAATAGCAATATTCTGGCTATGGCATTTAGTGGCTGTAATCTAAATGTACTTTAATGTTATCCAAATTAGTTGTGGACGATATAATATTTGAGAACAAGACATGTATAATGTGGAGCATGTTTCACTTATCTAGAACATATTAAATAGTTAGGAAAATGTTGAATACAGTTACTGTCATGACCAAACACGCAATAATTTTTATATAAAGCAACAACAGAAATTAAAAACCCGAAACCTTGAACATGAGCTGCATTTTCAGCAGCTCATAAAGCTGTATACTTCTGTGTTTCTGTCCCTCATACAGCAATGAACAATGACCATAGTTGACAGATCTTCAGAAAAGTCTGACCACGAGTCAGTCGGGTGTAAGCGATCTCCCTTTACCAGTGGAGACGTGGGGATGGATGGCAGCTGTTCCAGCAGCTGGGCAATGGGTCCCACCATGCCGAGCGACTCTCCGAGGATGAAGGCTGCTGGAGGCTGCCTGGGCCCCACGCCTGGAGCTGCAGTCTACAACAGTACAGCCTCCTCTGTGGACCGGCCCAAGGAGCAAGGTAGGAGCGAGGGCTTTCATCAGCTATGTTTTTAATGCTTGTGTCTAGAAAGCTGGGAGGAAACTATACGCATTACCCTCCATTTTTCACCTGGATGCTTTCCATGACCTATGGTTTTAAGTTCTACAATCAGTCATGAATTTGAGGCTAATACTGAGAGTCAATATTTTCCCTCCAGTATTGGTAATGCAGATGTAGACGTGCATAAATAATACCAAGCTGCACTAATGAAGCTAAACATTTGCTACGGTTTGTGTATGGCGGTATGACACAACTAGTTTTGTGGGTGTATTGTTTTGCTGCTTCCACTCTACTTTCCTTCATCCATTTACAACCAATCTCGTTTTGAAGTGAGAGCAGATCATCTCTTGAGCTTGTGACGCAATTGGTGTTTTGATATAAAGAGCAGCAGCCTGACGGAAACAAAAGAGAAACTCTGTATCGTCTTTTGTCTTTCAGTTTGTTTTACAGTCTTACTCAGTTGTCAGGACCACATGATATAACTCTTGACTGATAGCTAATGACTCTAAAGGCCTGAAGGTTCCTTCACTATTTGCCCGTATGTACAGTGCATTCAGAAAGTATTCATATCCCTTCACTTTTCACACAATTAGAGCCTCAAGTCTTCTTGAGTATGATGCTACAAGCTTGGCACACCTATTTTGGGGCAGTTTCTCCCATTCTTCTTTGCAGATAGTCTCAAGCTCCATCAGGTTGGATGGGGAGCGTCAGTGCACAGCCATTTTCAGATCGCTCCAAAGATGTTAAATCGGGTTCAAGTCTGGGCACTGGCTGGGCCACTCAAGGACATTCACAGACTTGTCCCGAAGCCTCTCCTTTGTTATCTTGGCTGTGTGCTTAGGGTCGTTGTCCTGTTGGATAGTGAACCTTCGCCCCAGTCTGAGGTCCAGAGCGCTCTGGAGCAGGTTTTCATCAAGGATCTCTCTATACATTGCTGCATTCATCTTTCCCTTGATCCTGACTAGTCTCCCAGTTCCTGCTGCTGAAAAACACACCCACAGCATGATGCTGCCTCCACCATGCTTCACAGGATGGTATTGGCCAGGTAATGAGTGGTGCCTGGTTTCCTCCAGACATGACGCTTGGCATTCAGGCCAAAGAGTTCAATCTTGGTTTCATCAGACCAGAGAATTTTGTTTCTCATGGTCTGAGAGTCCTTTAGGTGCCTTTTGGCAAACTCCATGCGGGCTGTCATGTGCCTTTTACTGTGTGGCTTCCATCTGGCCACTCTACCATAAAGGCCTGATTGGTGGAGTGCTTCAGAGATGGTTGTCTTTCTGGAAGGTTCTCCCATCTCCACAGAGGTTCTCTGGAGCTCTGTCAGAGTGACCATCAGGTTTTTGCTCACCTCCATGACCAAGGCCCTTCTCGCCCAATTGCTCAGTTTGGCCGGGCAGCCAGCTCTAGGAAGAGTCCTGGTGGATCCAAACTTCTTCCATTTGCGAATGATGGAGACCACTGTGCTCGTTGGGACCTTCAATGCTGCAGAATTTTTTGTACTCTTCCCCAGATCTGTGCCTCGATACAATCCTGTCTCGGAGGTCTACAGACAATTCCTTGGACTCCATGGCTTTGTTTGTGCCCTGACATGCGCTGTCAGCTGTGGGACCTTATATAGACAGGTGTGTGCCTTTCCAAATCATGTCCAATTGAATTCACCACAGATGAATCAAGAAGTAGAAACATCTCAAGGATGATCAGTGGAAACGGGATGCACCTGAGCTCAATTTTGAGTGTCACAGCAAAGGGTGTGAATACTTGTGTACATATGATTTTATTTATTTGTATTTTTTTTTTTTAAATAAATTTGCAAAACATTCTGAACTTTCTTCATTTGGAAATTATATCCAATTGTGATTGTTTGACTGATATTGCAATATGATTCACGATTTTGCAGGAAATCTTAATTTTTACATCATTATCCTCATTTTCATTGAAGAATATATAAAAATGATCATGGTGCGATTTGTTTTGCGAAGATCTCTATCAAACAAAGATTTGTTCTGAAGTCTGTAGAATGCATCTCTGCAGCACCACAATACTTAATTCAGAGTTGTATTTTGACACATATTTTGCCTTTTTTATATTTTATTTTGCGCCTTTAAATAAAACACTAGATAAAAACACTGTTCAATATTGCAATTTCGATAAAATTCCGATAAATTGGTCAGCCCTTTTACCTAATGTAGCATATAAACAGACACTTGTTGACATTCTGGACCTGGTAAATGCATTATATCTAATTTTAGTAATAATGTTGGCTCTGTGTGTACAGTGATAAGCAGTGGTGATGGCATTGACTCGCCCCAGAAGGTCCTCTTCCCTCCAGAGCGCCTCACCCTAAAGTGGAACCAGACTCACCGCATTGGTGCAGGCCTGCAGAACATGGGGAACACCTGCTTCCTCAACTCAGCCCTGCAGTGTCTCACCTACACCCCGCCGTTTGCCAACTACTTGCTGACACGGGAGCACTCCAAAACATGTAAGTTAGTGTTTCATGGCGCTTCTATGGACCAAGGAAATTCTAGTGTTCTTGTACACACATGCAGTACAATTCAATCTTGTATCTCTGAGCTGCTTTCCTGTCCGATTCATGTCTCACTCATTCATGTTTTGCTCCTCTGTCCCTGCCAAAGGTCACGAGCCAGGATTCTGTATGATGTGCACCATGCAAAACCACATCATTCAGGTTTTTGCAAACTCTGGGAATGTCATTAAGCCCATTGGTGTGCTCAATGAGCTCAAAAGTAAGTGGTTGTCTGTTTTTCAACGTTTGTTTTACCTGAAATGAATGAGAGGAGGCGCTGTGTGGCTGTTTACCTTTTTACATTTTGGAGGGAAATGTTCTGGTGGGAGTTTAATATGTGCTCTTAAATGATTTTTTGAACTAAACTTCTACATGTAAGTGTGACATTATTTATCAACTTCTTACTGATGTTTACTGTGTTTTTCCCCCGTCACAGGGATTGCTAAGCACTTCCGCTATGGAAGCCAGGAGGATGCCCATGAGTTCCTGCGGTACACAGTGGACGCTATGCAAAAGTCCTGCTTACCTGGAGCCAAGTAAGTTTCATACATTTCCAAAACCGTACACAGTTCAGGATAACTAGTTATTTAATATCAACATAGGTCGCCGTATGGGTCGGGAAGTATTACTGTACTGTATTCTGTATTGTGCTGATGCATTGAAAATTCTGCAAATGCCTTCCAGTCTAAAGCGTGCTTTGAAGTATTTATGTTTTTCTGCTGTGTATATATGAAATCAGTGTAGAACCACTGCCAAGTAGGTTACGTCCATATACGAAGCCTACATGCATGTTTAATAGATACTCTGGGCTGGCCATTGGTGTTCTCGGGGGACTAAAAGGGATTTTAAGAACCGCAAGTATGAAGTCAATTCTTATTCTGTAGCAACAGGTGGCCTCTCAGCTAATTACTCTTGCTCTAATTCCTCCCTGTTTCACTCCGGCTCTTTCGGCTACTAAAGGGTGTGACCTGTTAGTGCAAAATGCTGTAAAGTGATATTTGTTTCTCTCTTCCAGTACAGCCAGAAAATATCTTGTCTTATCAATCCAACGGTCAGTTATGTTATTATCCTTAATGGGTGTTTTTAATCCTCGTGACAGATTGGACAGGCAAACACAGGCAACCACTTTCATCCATCAAGTATTTGGCGGGTACCTACGGTCCAGAGGTATGTTACAAGTATTGATTTCCTTTTTCTTGATTTGTTTTTTTTCCCCCGATACGGCATTTTTGTTGTTGTTTCACAGCTCTTCTACACTAAAGTATTAACACCGGTTTTTATTTCTCAGTTAAATGTTTAAACTGCAAAGCAGTCTCCGATACATTTGATCCGTTTCTGGACATAACTCTGGAAATTAAGGTAATTAGAAAATTCATTGTCACTTGTCAATCTGTTTCACTGTAAGAGCGTAAAAGAAACCAATACGTTCAGATGTTTGCAACTTCAGAACAGTACAAGTATTCATTTTCTCCCCATGCAGACGGCTCCCAGTGTCTCTAAGGCTCTGGAGCAGTTTGTGAAGCCAGAACAGCTGGACGGAGAAAATGCCTACAAATGCACCAAGTAAGTTGTTTTACAGTCGAAAGAGCCAGTGTTGCATGTGCTGTTTATTTATATGCCTGATAACTAACTGAACATTTATTTCCCTCCAGGTGCAAAAAAATGGTCACAGCCTCAAAGAGATTTACCATCCACCGCAGCTCCAACGTGCTCACCCTCTCGCTCAAACGCTTTGCAAACTTCAGTGGAGGCAAAATCACCAAGGTACCATGTCCTGTGCGGACTATAATATCCAGAACCATGATAGAGCTTTAAGACGGCACCTGTAATTTGATATTAATCCGCTGTTTGTTGGTCATCAGGATGTGAAATATCCAGAGTACCTGGACCTGCAGCCCTGCATGTCCCAGTCTCAAGGGGAGCCCCAGGTCTACGGGCTGTTTGCTGTGCTGGTCCACTCTGGGTTCAGCTGTCATGCTGGACACTACTTCTGCTATATTAAGGTACTGGCACTGTTATAATCTATCAGGGCGCTGCTGTTGCACACATGCCCACATTTGTGTCTCCAGCAGTGTATCAAACTCACTGACAATGAAATGAGTTCCTACAATAACTCTTGTTGAGACACGTTTTGACGTGAAATGTTTCTCCGGGTATTAGATCATATAAACATGTATGATGACACGTTTTATATGATGATACTTGTACAATACACCTTTTTTATTATATTAACATTAACTGTTGTGTGTCTTAGGCAAGCAATGGGCAGTGGTATCAGATGAACGACTCCTCCGTGTCCGTCAGTGACATCAGGTCTGTTCTCAACCAGCAGGCCTATGTCCTGTTCTACATCAAGTGAGTCAACCATCATTTTAAAAAGAAATTCTAAGACATTAAAAAGTCTCAACATCTTTAAATATGAACCCTCTGAAAATGTTTCCTATTGTTAATGAATAACCTTTTTGTTTGTGTCACTAGGTCCAGTGACGGGAAGAAAGCAGGAGACTACAGCCACATGAACCATAACCCCGGCATCCCTGGTCAGTCGTCTCCACGGCCGGTGGTGATACCGCGCATCAACACCACCGTACACCACAACAACAACAACAACAACAACATTGGCTTCATAGGTCCCCAGCTGCCACCACACATGACCAAGGTACTGCAGACTTGCTGACATCTAAATGCTGCTGATCAAGCATAGTTATCCATTGTCTTTGGCCAAGACACTCAAAACATGTCCTTTTTGTCCTCAGCGCACTCTCCATGTTAATGGGAATGGATCTCTGAGGGACTATCCCACCAACTCCAACTCCAAGCCCAGCACCAGCACCAGCAGCGGTGTTTTGGGAAAACCTAGCCATGGACTGGCCTCTTCTTCCTCTTCTTCCATCTCCCACTCAATCAGCCGGCCCACAATGATCCCAGACCACGACAAGCGCCAGAAGCTTTCATTCTTCATTGGACAAGGCAAACTGAACCGCCCGTCTTCCTCCTCGTCCTCGTACAGCCAGCCGTCCTCTGCCAGCTGCAGCAGCAGCAGTAGCAGCAGCAGCAGCAGCAGCAGCAGCAGCTCCTCCTCCAGCTCTTTATCCTCCTCGCAGTCTACCTCAGACGTTCGCTTTGTTCCACGTCAGCTTAACCACGTTAACGGCGTGTCTCGCAGTAACGGGGACCACCACACAGGAGGAAACGGAGCGTCATTCTTGGTGCCGTACGGCCAAGAGTCTTCAGAGGAATCAGACCAGGAGAACTGTGGCACTCTGGATAACGGTGGTTTAACCAAGTCTCACCTTAATGGAAACATGAGAACGGGTGATAACTCTACTCAAACTACCAACGGAGATTCGGGAGTGCACCACAACGGTAACGGATTAAATGGACCAACTAATGGCGTCTCTAAATCCAGTCAAAATGGGCTCCATAATGGACACCACAAAGTGAATGGACACAACACCCCTAATAAAGTAAATGATTTGTGTTTTCTCTCTTTATAACACGTTGATAACTTAGTTTATTGTCTAAATAAATAATAAATGAATTGTGTCTTGTTTTTGCTCCTCAGCTCTCTGGCAGTAATCACGACACTTCATCCCCTGTGGCCACTGTTGTTGCTAATGGACTTGACAGTGACCATAGTCCAACAAGGTAAGATGAGCGCCCTAATGCTGTGTACACACCAAAGCAAGTTTTCTGTGGTGCCGTGAATACATACAAAGTCAATGCATAGACCCAAAATGTGCCACTACAGCTGTAGTGAACCAGATCCATTCATTCAGTCACATGATGTGCCACAAATGTGAGTAACACAACGCAAAACATTAGCTTCACGTTTGGTGTGAACATCATACTGAGCTGAAAAAGTTCAATGTCAACCACATATTAAGCAGTTCAATGAATCTCTTGATCTTTGATTAGTAAGTTTTAATGACTTAAATTAGTTTCAAAATCTACTATTTTCCTCACAGTTCTACAGTGTACACACACACACACACACACACACACACACACACACACACACACAGCTCCCTAACAGTGTTACATTTTAAAAGCTTGTATATTGTCTTTGTGTTCCCAGCAAAGAGACACACACTTCTGCCTCATCCCAAGCCACTTCTTCTCAGAGCATCCATCGAGCCAGTGAAAGCCAGCCCATCTCCACTCCTGACACAAGGGCTCAAACGGTGTCTGAACCCCTGCCTCAGCATACAGCGTCCTCCGCTGTCAGCGCTCCACCTCCAGCTAATGCTACAAAGACCCATTCTGTCACATCCAGAGAACCGGCTTCCTCTTCTGCCCAGCACGGCAAACCTGCGGCCTTATCCACCCCGACAGACGCCTCCCAAAGTACCAATGGAGCCTCGGTAGCTCCACAGGTCAGCAGAGGTGAGGGAGAAGCAAAGGATCTACCGCAGACCAGTGATCCATCAGCAGGGACGGAAGCGCGCACAGATGCTAAGGAGCAAACTCAGTCCAAGCCCAGTTCTAGAGGTAATGAAAGACAAACTTCCCGAGACAGGGAGAAAGACAGACTGTATTCTGACTGGAGCAGAGACAAGGACAAACACTACAGGGACAGGAGTCAGGAGCGAGAAAGTGACGGTGATCGACATCGGCACAGACGAGACTCCCGAGATCCCTACCAACACCAGCGCTCACACAGGGATCGTTTGTCTCCTCACAATCGTTCCAGCAGGGACTGGGACTCTGAGCGTCGCAGAGAGCGGCCCCTCCATCATCCCAGGGAGCGTGATCGTGACAGATGCTCTAACCATTACCACCACTATCACCATTACAGCTCCAGAGAGGACTGGGACCGTGAGCGGAGGGGACACGGTGATCCCTACCGCGAGGAGTCTCATAACCGCGGGAGGTGGCAGCAGGAGAGTCGAGAGTCCCGGTCGATGAAAGACAAGAGCAACGGCAGGGAGAGAGAATATGACTCATCAAAAGAGGAGACTTCCTCGCCTAACACGGAGCCAGAAACCTCAGAAAAGTCCAAGGGCTCACCCCCTCGGGCTCGTCTCGCCACGTGTGAATCCGCTCCAAACAGAGAGGATCAGAATCACAAGAGGACTGCTGATCCTCCAAGCAAGGAGAGGGAGGACAGCTCTGAGGCTCGGCGCTCTAAAAAACACAAAAAGAGCAAGAAAAAGAAGAAGTCAAAGGATAAAGACAGACACCGTGAGAGCGGGTGAGTAATGTCATCTTTGCCTCCACGCCGCATGACTCCTGCGTTTCATATGTGTTGATGGGAAAGTGTGCAAACATCTAGAAAGTTATACAGACTAGACAACTTCTTCACTTAAACTATTTCTCCCAAAAGAGACCGTGTTCTTGAGGAGCAGTCGCTTACAGCACAGTGGGTTAAAGTTTAACATTAAGCAAAGAAGATATTAGAGAGTTAAGACATTCTTAAACATGAGAATAATCATAGTGCGTTTTCTGTCTTCCCCCCAGAAGCTCCGAAGTGGATTCAGACAGAGCCACTGACCCAAAAAAGAAGAAGAAGAAGAAAAGGAGGCGGCAGCGGGACAGCGAGGCCGAGCAACAAAGCCCAGGAGCAGCTCGCATCCACAAAAACAGAAGCAGCGAGGAGAGAGAGAGCCGCAAGCGACGTTACTATGACATCAAGGACGCTAAACATGACAATATTTCTTTGCCAGAAAAACGCCGGCGCACAGACGACGCTGATGACCATCTACTCCCCTCTAACCCCACCCCACCCCCAAACGGCCCAACTCACCACCATCTCAACGGATACAAAGGTATTTCAGGTTCTTCCCCTTCATGCCCAAAAATAACCAAAGTGCGGAAATAAACGCTGCTGAGGAGCGGGTCAATTAAAAGGGTTGATCCTGTTTTGCAGGAAATGGTTACAGCCACACCAATGGCGACTCCCACGGATTCTGCAGTGGCTTGAAACACTGACTGTGTGAGTGGGCGCGCCTTAAATAATTACCACAGCATGCTCTGGTACAGTCAGAGCTCGTAAACAATAGGAACGCTTATTATCGCTCTGCAAACAGATTGTATAAGAGGCCTCTTCTTTCTCGTTTCAGACGCTTCACCATTTTAACAACAGCAGAGGAATGACAACTGTTTTGACGTGGTGCTTCGTTGTTGGGAATATATTGTATTTTTGCCACGACAAGTGTTTTAAATGTTGGGAAATCTTTTTTTTTTTTAAGGCATTGATTTGCCGTAATTCTCCTAACTATGGTTAAAAGAAGACAGTCGCCCGTTGGACATTTATGATGAAAAATATTAATATATACTTGTATGAACACAAAGCCTGGAGCTTAAACATCTCAACTGCTGCTCAGTGGAACTCAGGACATGAAAAGTTGTTAACATCCTTCGCGGATATCCACCTGCTTCAAAGAGCGCTGAAACTAAAGGGAGATGTGTTGCCCGGGAGAAGAACCGAGGCATCGTGTTGGCTGCAGGTTTAAGATGTCACCGTATCTACAGAGCTGATCCCGCCGGGAGCAGACAAACGAACGGAGATATTCACGAAGAGACAGACGAGTGCTGGCGTCGCGGACTGATCCCTCCACATGAACCCTGGACAGACTTGAGGACATTTCCCAGCTTCTTTTTGGTTTCCATTTTTGCTCTGAAGCCTAAGATTCACTCCGTCATTTTTTAACTTTTACACGGACGCAGAGGTTCCCCCGGATCATCGCTCTGTATCCTCTGTTTGTTTTTTTACGTTAAAAAAAAAGAAACCATCAAATATTTGTTATCATGCCTGTGGACCATTTGTGTTTGCTTTTTAATGAAAAATACAGTTTTGTGTCTTCTAGCGTCATAAAAAATACTGTGAATTTAATTTTGAACTGTACTATCAGTTATTTTTATACGTAAAAATCCTGCATCAGGGTTATCAGTAGATGTTTTGTATTTGTTTTCAGAAGAATTCATGTTAATATTGACCATATTCTCTGGACAAAACACTTGGGAATGAGTATGGTTTGCTTTTGTTTTCTGTTTTGTTTCTTCTGTTATACCTTTTTTTTTAGTTTAGCATGTCAGAATTTATACATTGTATAAGGTAAAAGCCTTAAAATACATTTGTTAATGTCAGAAATTGTAATTTGTTCTTGGTCTTTGATTACAAGCTGCATTGAAATGAATGGGACAACGTTGATTAGCGAGTTGCCAGGGATTTAAAAAGAAAAGCTCCCGTCTGCCTTTTTGTATACGAGGAATAGATGGATTGTATCCGAGCCTCTTGTTGAACAAACCTTCCACGTTAAATGATGACATGTAGATACATCGTATTCACCTTTTGTTAACACACACACACACACACACACACACACACACACACACACACACACACACCTAGCTATGGCTCAGCTGACTATATTATTCACACTTTCAATAATAACCAAAGACCGGGTAACTTTAGCTCTTCTCACTGAATTCACATGCGCACACAAACTGTTTTCTGATCAGCATGTCATTTTTATTCAAAGTCTTCAAAGTATTCAGGAGCAGCTTTCCCCAAACTAAGATCGAGCCACGTTTTAACCCCCGACGCTTCGTCTAACGATGAAGAGTTTGTCTGCAAGTTGTCTCGATCTGGTTTGGGAGAAACAGTCCTCAGATTCCACTCAGCATTCACACGATTTAGGAGTTTTTAAATTCCAGTATCTCATTTGTTTCACCTTTTCCCCGGGTGTTTTAAACCCGCCGATACTCTCCTGTCATATAACATCTTGTATTATGTGATCTTCAGTGTGAGGAGGTTTCACTGCAAAGAGCTGCACAAAGCCCCTCTACCACTACTGTAAACTGTCAGCTGTTCAAACTAAAAAGGTGAACGGGTATAGGCTACGGCCATTATGATTTACATGCTACATAAACACAAGAAAGAAAGGGGGGGGGGGAACCAGTATGTACAATATATTCTACACATGCATAATGTAAAGGGGGGGGGCTGCCTCTTTTGTTAAACAAATTAAGAAAATAAATACAAAAGAAATGAACACAGGTGGATCTTCAATACATAAAATGACCGTTTACAGAATTAATATAGGATGTGTATATATATATATATATATAGCTGAAGAGGGTGTGAAGTGTTATTCCTTAACCTGCATCGATTCCTTTGACTTCAAAGAGGAAACAGAGCTGCAACGATTAGTTGACAATCGAATAATCATTGATGTAATTTGTCATGCAGAAATGTCAGAAAATGCAGTTTTCAGCCTCTCAGATTTGGAGATTTGCTGCTTTTCTCTGTTTTATATCATATTAAACCAAATATCTTTGGATTTAGGTCTGACAAAACAAGACATTTAAAGATCCTTGGACTCTGGGATGGACAGTTTTCACTATTTTATAAACCAATCGATGAATTTAGACAATCAGCAGATTAATCGATAATGAAAATAATGAGCTGCAGCCCTATAATGAAGTATATGAGAATAAATCAGTGTGTTTGCATATACAGTCTAACAATCAGACCAGCTGATTTACAAGCTTGAGGCTTTCTGTAGTTTGAAGCTACTACAAAACATTGTTGTTGGCAGTTGTCGAAGAAGCTCTGAGGGGAAGATAATGAAATGTTGACTGGCATTTGGGAGTCTTGTGAGCAGACAGGCGAGCCAGATGTACGAGGACGATGGGGATTCAGGCGTCAACTCCTCCCTTAAGAGTTAATTCCTCATGTGTCCACCAGAGGGCTCCCTTTGCAAAGGTTTCCCCTGACCGGTCACCACTGTAGTCCTCATCCCTTTGTCCGTTTATCATCCAGTTGGGTGAAGATCTTTCCTTCACAGTTCCCTCTTGTCCATAAAGTCTCACCCAAACGGCACATCTGTGTTCAGAGTCTGTTCCGGATGAAATAAAACCTTCACACGCCGGTGCCGACGATCTTCAGATGGGAAAGATTCATTTTAGTCTGAATATACTTGAACCTGCTGCTCGTCCTCCAGCCCGGTAAGAACAAACAGGAGGCCTACATGACACCCTGTGACATGTGACAACACACACACACACACACACACACAAGGACTCAGATGACGGTGGGTCGGTCATCATTTCTTATTGGCTATCCTCCGCTTCCTGGTGGCCAGCATGTCGTAGAAAGGATCCCTGCTGATGCTTGCTCTGCGGAGAGAGGAGAGGATGTCACAATCGTTAATCTGTTACTATGGAGAGAAGAAAAACACTGTTGCATGTGATCAGTTGGGGCGTTAAGAACATTTTGTAATGAGGTCTAGTAATTTCTCAGTGCACTAACTTGACCTTAATCTGTCTTGTATCCGTCAGTCAGTGCGTCTTACCGAAAACACGTCATGTGTCGTGTCTGCAGCGCTCGAGATAGAAGCCCCCCTTTGCTTTGATTCTGAGCGATCAACATCGAAACCTGACATTTACAGTGATTTCACGCTCTTTAAACTAACTCCCCTTGCTATGCTATAAATATCTCAGTCAGATGTGATGCGCACACATATACATACATGTATTTAAAAAGGGGAGAATGTTCCTTTCACGTCACACGTGTAAGATAATGATTGTTAACCTAATATTGTCTTATTCTCAGAGATGAAAGCCGTCACTCAAAATGTCCAGAGTAAACTGAGTGGTGGGTTACTGTCATTACAAACAGCTTCCTGTTTACACCCAGCAGACATGAAGCCAGTATTCACTCTTAGCTCTGTTTTGGTTTCCACCGACTCCTGAGGGACATTTCTCGCTCTTTAGCTGCTAAATGTTCAACTATGTTCACCAGCTCGTGCAATTCGCTTCAATCGTCTCCATAGCTTTCCAGGCTTCCTTGTAGGAAAATGCAAGTTTCAGACCCTAAAGTGTTTTCACTGACACACACACTGAGGAGGGGAATAACGCTGAGTAACCCGCAGCCTTCCCAGCAGCAGAACATGCTGACAGTCTTATACGCGTACGTGTCTGTGTGTGCACAGAGCAGTCACCACAAGAACAGTTTCCAGCCTTGCAGATGAGTCAGGTGTGTGTGTGTGTGTGTGAGAGAATCTGCTGACCACAGGACAGTCTGCCGCCCCAGCAGCTGAGTCGAGTGAGAGTGTGAGTTTGAGACAGTGCAGTTCTGTCCTGCTGAGTCCAATCTGGGATCTTTGTTGTTCCAGCAGCGAGCGGAAGACACTTTGCATTAATGATGTGCTTCTGCACTAAAACCTCCGAGGTCAGTCGAGTGTGAAGCAGACATCTCAAGGTCGAAGATCTCCCAAACAGAGAGAAGTGACGACCTCTCTTGTACATGAAGCAGCCCGAGATTTCAGGTGACTCAGCTGAAGAACATCACTTTTATTTAATGCATACACATACGTCCATGCTAAGTGTTTTTTCAATAGCATTAGAGCATGGGAGCGTTGTGTAATAGTATTTCTTCCGTGATATTGATCGTATTTTTCGGTGAAGCTGCAGCCGAGTGGATGATAACCAGCGAGCTGATCAATTACCCACTGGGCCCAATTTACTGCTGCACCTCCACTCTGCTTCCTGGTTAACAAGGCACCATTTGGATATAACAAATCTGGTGTCAGGGCTGCCAAAACACTTCTGTGCATATATGTGTGTGTGTGCATGTGTGTGTGTGTGCGTGTGTGTGCGTTCGCCCAGCTCTAATCAAAGGGAAGTGAGCTTATCCAGTGAGAGGGTGTTATCTGTGTTGAAGTGTGAGAAACAGAGTCACATTTAGTCACCAGCGTCTGAATGTGTGTGTGTGTGTGTGTGTGTGTGTGTGTGTGTGTGTGTGTGTGTGTGTGTGTGTGTGTCTCACAGTCAAGGTCGGGCATGAGAAAGTCCCACATGGGAGCAGCCCGGCGTTGGCTAAGTGCCCTCTCAGTGTAAATGGAGCCACACTAACACGGCGTCTCTTACTTGATGGATTTGATCCACTCCTCCTTCTCCTCCGGCGTGGGCGCCGATATCCTGTACACCACGTGGTTGCCCTCGACGACGCGGCCGTCCGCCTCCGTCTTGCAGGCCTTGATCACTTGACCTTTGTGGTTGGGGTTGTACAGCTCGAAGCAGTTCTGGGGAGGCGACCAATTGATATGCATGGTGAGAAAAAAAAAAGAACAACTCCGAGAAAAGACAAGTTTATGATCTCTGCATGCTAATGTTGAGCGCACAATGTAACGGTTGTACGGACAGTAACGTCAGCCAGGCCGCGTTGGTGCCGATATATGAACAAGGCGGATTGTCTGGAGTTGCTACTCACAGGTTTCCTGGGCTCGTCCACCTCTCGGATACTGAGGTTCTCCAGAGGAATAATCCCACGAGGCTCTTTGTCCTGGAAAACACAAATCAACACTCATTAAGTGTGCACACGTCACCAACAAGACATTTGCTTCAGTGAGAGATCTTCCTTTGCATGGAAAATAATGTCTTTAGCTTCTTCTAGTTGTAACTCTTCTACAGATACACATTTAAAAGTTTTAATGCGTCCAATATTTTGGTTTATGACCTAAAATACCTGCAAAACTAACGCTAATGTTAGCATGCTAACACGCTACACTGTTTCGGCTGGTGGAGGATGACCACAGCTGAAACGTTTGTCAAAAGTTGATGCAGTAAAATAGTTACGACGCTACATGCTTCACTTCCACCGCAGCAAAGCTAAGTATTTTAACATTTATCTGTACATTATATGAAGCTTGACAGCATCAGAGTACAACTCAAGCTGGCGATAAAAAAGCACACTTGAAGGTTTTATTCATCCTGGTCACGTAAAGGACAGCACCCGAGGGAGACATAGCGCTACGCTCCCTCCATCCTCCAGCGAGTGCTTTTGTGTCTGCGGGGCCAGATGTGAGGGGAGACCTTGAGGAACGGCCTCGTGTCTGCCTGTCATCTTCCTGCTAATGAGGGGCCACAGCAGGGGGAGGAAAAGCCCTGGGACGGCTGCTCACAGCTGGCTGTGTGTGTGCCTTTTTGTGTGTGTGTGTGTGTGTGTGTGTGTGTGTGTGTGTGTGTGTGTGTTTTTGAGGGGGGATGTTCTTAGAAAAGGGGATGCTGGGGTGAAGCGTGGGGTGACAGGGTTGGGGGAGGCACTTGGATTGCGGCTTAGCGGGGCCAGATGTGCGCCGTAGACTTTGCAGATGTTTCCCATGATGCCTCATGTTAATTGCTGGAGTGAGGTTCATCTAGGTCAAAGGGGCTGCATCTGTTAAAGAGCAGAGCTGGAAGGCAAAGACCCCTCGCTTTAACGCTGGGGGGGTTTAACGTGTGCGTAAGATTTCATGCGTGTCCTTTATTTTTTATTTCCATCGTACAATCCTGTCTATACAATATTTACACATTATCTGGTTTACACACTGAGCTAGCCCACCGACGTTGGACGTAATATTTAAAAATGTAAGATGTGATTATTTGCTTTCTTGCTGAGAGTTAGTCGAGCAGCTCGATACCCCTCTCGCGTCTTTGCAGCTAGGCTAGCTGTTTCCCCCTGTTTCAAGTCTTTGTGCTAAGCTAAGCTAACCTTCTCTTGCCTGTAGCTTCATATTTAGCGCACATATCTTCTCAAGCTAGCTCGGCAAAAAAACTAAAAGATCAAATAAGTAAATGCACGAAAAATAATTCTATTTACTCCAATTTAATGTTTTCTTTCTGTAATTTGCAAAGAGATAAATATTTGTGTATTATGCGTTTCAAAGGAGCCGTCATCCTTCCATTTGAAAGCAATAAACTACTTCACAATAATACCGTGCACACATGCGAACACATTATTCTGCCCACTCACTGTCGTGTATTCAAAGTAATAGAGGCAGTTGTCGGTCAGAATGAACCACCGTCTCTTCCACGTCTTCACCCTGCCGCCTGCGGAGAGAAACACGCAACATTTGAGTTCAAACTGAAGCGGCGACAGTGTTTGTGCATGTAGAGGCTAACCTGCAGTAGACCTCAGCTCCACGTGCCACATGTGGTTCTGATCATCAGCTCTCTGCATTATTAGGCTCAATCAGGAGGCTGAATACTCCCTCCGGCACCCCCTCCCAGTCCCACGGGATGGACGCCTGAGGGCTTGTGAAAACTGTTCAACGCAGTGCTACCTTCCAGAAACGCCACATCTAAATGTGGGACTATACTAATATAAGGAAATCTCCTTGAAAGAGACACAACCTCTCCATCTGCCTCAGATAACAGTAGATTATTGGGATTATTGGACTGTTAATTACAACATCAGTGATGCAATTCACCTTTTTAATCCACATAAAACACAACGTGCCTGATGTCAACGTTCAGTCTGCACCATAATAACACGTTTGCTGACTTTACAGAATGAGCACAAAGCAGCCGTTACTGATGTAATCAATATGTAATGTTCACTTGACCCAGATTTCCGCTCTATACTGCTAGCTAGAGTAAAAATCCGACATCTACGCCGCATTATTTATGAGCGATGTTTACTTTCAGATGCAGCCGCCGCATTTCACTCACTAAAATGGATTGAGGATGTAAAATATGATCTACTTTTGTTGGGTAAATGCATAGTATAAGTGTAATTCTGCTACAGTCAACCATATGGCAGGAGAGTCTGGAGAGCCGTTTATCCCATTTAGCCATATGTTGAATTTAATCCTCAAGACCTGACGTTTATTTCTGCTGCAGGACCTCCCGTGTTTGTGTGCTTCTGACGCAGATTACTCACTCCCTTGTTTGTTTATGTACGCTCTGAAGAGGGAGTGCAAATGTCAGGGAGTTAAACTCTTAGCGTTACTAAATGTAATTTAGTCAAAAGTTTATTTGCTGGATGAATTTGAAGTCCTTGCATGCAGCACAGCCACATTACTGCACGCTGGACATGTATCTCATGTAAAGATGAATAAGTATGTTTGTTAGTTTACATGCTGAACACTTTTCTGAGACGAGTCCTGTCATAATGCTTTCACATCACATCTCCCTCCATTCATTCCAGTTCAAATGAATGTGGAGGACAGGTGATCGCATTCGTCCTTTTCTCTTTATTCTGTCCCAGAATATAAACAGAGGTGCTGTTTTGTGACCCCTCTGCACAAAGTAGACTTTCCAAATAACTGTATTTTATCACATGCTGTTCACACTGGATGATCATGGATTAAGGCAAAGCAGCAGGCTCAGTCCTGGTTAATAATGTAGTGAAAAGAGAGCTTATGGAGCTTCACAGCCTCATGTTAGCAGTGCAGTAACATATCATATTGAAAAATCTGACAGGTTAGCTTCATTCAAACCTTTCTCATTAAGCAGACTCCTCTGAAGGAGCTTAAATTAGCGTGGAATTCACCAACGGGGAAGAATTGGATCTAAAAGGAAGTGGCAAGTGCTGGTGGGATATAGAGAGCAAATGAGAAAGAGAGAGGGGGGGGTGCAGGAAGAGGAGAAGCAGCAGCGTGGGGTACTGAGGCCCGTAGGACAGGAACAGAGGGAGGCGAGGGTTTCCTTTACTTCACTGCATGACCAGCCACGCAGCGGTAGGGACGCATTCCCACAGCGCAGACTCAAGCAGCAGATTCACTAAAGCTGAGCGTGTGTGTTCTGGCAGAGATCTGCACAGGAGCTGCATGACGCGCAGGGACGCCTCTAATGGTCCAGAGCATGAGGTGCTTCTTCACCTTCCTGCCAAGAAGCAGCTGAGAAGTTTGATACCACTCTCATGCCCGTACGCTAAATATGAAGCTAACATTAGAGCTAGCAGCTTTGTTAGCTTAGCATTGCACACAGACTGGAAGTAGGGGAAAGTAAATAGACAGAGCCAAGCTAGCTGCTTCCGCGTTTCCAGTTACTGTGCTAAGCTAAGCTAAGCTAAGTTAAGCTAGCAGTAGCTTCATATTTACCGCTCAGACATTGGAGAGTGGTATCAATCTTCTCCTCGAACTCTCAGCAAAAAAGCGAATTAGACCATTTTTTGCCACCAAATTTTGCACTGTCCCTTTAAACAAATGCAATTTCAATCAGTTGTCTTGACCAATACGGAATTGAAGGTGAAAGCACTCCAGGATAATTGTCCAAATAACACATCTAATTCATGTGGATTTGTTTCAAACCTGCCTGATCACTAATGGTTTGCTTATGGCTCTAACAGATGTGACTTTTACTTCATTATCCGGTAATCATGGTACATTTTTGTGAAAAGAGGCAGGACAATAAAGGGGAAGTGGCGAGTGGCACTGTGGTTTGAGGAGTTTAATAGTTTTCTTTCATGTGAGGGCTTCTCGGGATAAACATTTGTGCTTTGCGTGTGCACCCTCTGAGACGTGCCCTCTGCGTCATCCAGCCTCCTCCAGAGCCAACAGAGTAATGCAGCCGATCCCCATGCACAATGAGAATGATCACTGACCTCCAGCTCGCCTTTGAATGAGATAACCCATCACCTCATTTGCCCAATAACAGCTCTGATACAATAAGCCAATTAAATGAGGCTAGCATGTTCACGGGCCCGTTGTGCTAACGGAGATAATGGCAGCCGATGCCAGTGTGAGGGCACTCTGTGATGAACCCGGAGGATGGAGGAAGGAGTGTTACCTACCTCCTTATACAGAGAGTTAAGAAGGAACGGCCGTCACAGAATGAGAGACCAGAACACAAGGTGAAAGGTTAGAGAAAGGGAGGAACAAAACAAACACAGAAGACACAACAAGCACAGAAATCACAATGCCAGAGAAGTTAAAAGTGTAATCAGAAATGAGCATGCTTCTAGTGAAAGGAGAGGAGAGACAATAGGAGACAAAGCAAGGAGGAGAGGTCACGAGATGAAGGGAAGGACACTACGCGTCACAGATCTAGCAACATTATGTAGCACCGTCAAACATTTCTGTTCCAGCAGAGTTTCAACCTATTTCTCTGCAACTTAACAACCAGCAGCTCTTTGAGAAGTCAGCTCTGTTAACATGGATGACAGCTAATTAGCCAGCAGGGGTCTGGTGTCGTGTGTTCACACTGGGGAAAACCAGCTCAGATTAGCATTTGAAATGATAACATCTTTGTCCCCCAGGGTGAGCGCAAAGAGCTCGCAGCCAAAAACAAACTAAGAGTCTGCACAGCCTCGCTCGCGGCTCTGTGTGGCTGCACCAAGCCCCCACACCAGGAAGAGCGCCGGGTTCTGAAGCCAGTTTAACAAACCGTGGAATTACAAATCACATCATTGGACCCGAAAACACTGTTTGTAAATCAGCAGGTCTTTATTTAAGTAGAAAAACGTCCCAGTATGAACACTTGGATAGCTCTTATTTAAATCATCAGGACATAAAAAAGTTATTTTCCCACAGAGCGGCTGGGAGGCGGGACACGACGCCTCTGATGCTAAAAATAGATCACCCTTCACTTAATTTGCAAATGCAATTAAATGATTTTATATAATATTTGAAATGCTGGTGTGACGTGGGCCTTAAAGGTTCAACGTGTACCATATGCCTCCAGTGGAACAGGAAACACAGATATCTAAGCCTAAGCTATTTTCAGCTATTGTTGCCCAAGAGCTGTCAACCTCCAACATGGCCGCCTGAAAGCACATCAGAAACAACTCGCACACAAACAGTCATCACCAGGGACACAAAGGATGACGAGGCTCCGCTCACAAATGACACAAAATCAACACAATCAATGTTACTTTCGTGACTTTAAATGCACGTACCGAGCTTTAAGAGCCAGCCCTCTCTGTCGGGGTTGAAGAATGTGTGCGTGAGATCGTTCCCGTCATCCTCTGGGATTTTGAAGGGCTCGTTTTTGATGCTGTCGTAAAGGTTCTGCAGACACGGGAGGAAAGCTATTAATCAAAAAAGGTGAACACTGGAGGAAATGGGGAGAGCGGTCACAGAGATCAATCAACACACACACACGCACACACACACGCGCACACACACACACACACACACACACCCACACACACACGTCTTTACCCTGAGAAGCTCCTCTGGCAGATCTCCTCCTTCGTTGATGCCTCTGTTCATGGAGATAAAACGCTCCACAGGGGGCTTGTCTCTGACGTTGGGGTTGTGGAGGCTGGTGTTCAGCATGATGATAGCAAATGATAGCACGTAGCAGGTATCTGAGAGCAGCAGTGAAACATGTGTTAACAGAACACATCTTTATTGTGCTTTTATTTTCTACTAACTAAATTAGACAATCAACCATGTGTGGTGTAACATGTATAACAGGATGTCATCAACATATGGGGTGATCTGTACACGCATGTGCCGCATGAGGGTTATACGTCGCACACACAGCAGTACAGACAGTAATGTCACAGCTACACACATGTTATTTAATATTCAACATTTTATCATGAACATACAGTTTAATTTAAATGTTCCATGAAAGAAAAGTTACAGTAATGTTTGTGTAAGCTGTCAGAGAAAGGAAATCGGGCTAGAAAATTGCAAATCAGTGCATCTCTACTCAAATCTCCACTGCTTACACATATATCTATTTGTTATATTATATTACAGACAGAAAAGAGGACTGGGACGTGAGCCATGATTCTTTTAAGTGTGGATTTTAAGGAATATACTTAGTGGCTGGTAGGGACGAAAGAAGACACTGAATGTGTGTGTGTGTGTGTGTGTGTGTGTGTGTGAGAAGTATAAGTGAAGTGTAAAGTAGCGGGAGCAGGCAGCGCTTTAGTCTCTCCACTGTGATTAATGTTCAGACACACACGGGCCAGTGGCTGCCTGTAAATGAATCATTCATTCCTCTCTGTCTGTCTCTCCTCACTGACACACTTTGGTCCGCGCTGCCTATTGTCTGCTCGCTGACACACATTCTCTATAAAACATAGAGGAGCTTTGCACACAGTGTGTGACACGGGGCGAGAGGTGCTGCTAACTGTGAGAGGAATGTCAGTGTAATCAAAAGCTGCGCCACGAAGCACCGAGAGACGGGTTTGCTCATTCCACCGGTGATTAAGGGATCCTTCGTCATTTCACGTTTTAATTGGGCTCAATGTTCGGTTACTGCTACTGCACACACTACTGTGAGCTGTTGCACAGACAAACATGCACGCCTGCTGCACATTACCAGACTTATACTTTTCAGCTAAGACCATTTTCAGCATTAATATTACTATTAATATGAGTGTGTGATATTGAAACGATATCCACTGTTAAATAACACCCAGTTTTAATGACAGGCGTGGTCAGTGAAGGGGGTTCTGGAGCTCGTCTGACGGGCCTGGGGGGGGGGGGGGTAGCCTGTAGCCTGCTCTGTGTCTGACCTGTGGACTGGAAGACCCCGGGGTTGCACTGGCAGTACCGCGAAGCAAACGCCTCCATCATCCGGTCGATCTTTTGGGCTTCACCTGGCAAACGGAAACTCCACAGGAACTGCCTACAAGGAGAAGGAGAGGAGGGGGGGGGGGTCATTTGTGACGCCGTAGCCGAGGTAACTCAATATTTGAGTTGAACTTCTGCTGACCGTAGCGCTTGGACGAGATTGAGGTCTGCAAACTCGTGCAGCTCCACGAAGGCCTGCAGCACCTTGATGTTGAAGTCGTCCCTGGTGGTGGGGGGAGGGGGGAGAAATAGATGATCAGATTTACAATATTATGTTTTCTCTAAGCTATTTGTTTTCAAAGAACAAGAAGATGCAAGATAACCGTGACGCTGTGAACCCAGAAGACAGGGCGAGGACGAGCAGACTTCCTTCATGAAAGCTTTTCTCAACCTGAATTCCTGTTTCTCAACATTCCTGACATGTTTGTGCCTTTATTCATACCGGGCGCTGAGCGTGGAGTCTGGAAGCAATTTAACCAGCTGGCTGATGCTGCGTACTCGTCCTCCCTGAGGGGGGGGGGGGGCTGATGAAAAACAGCTAAAAGTAAAACCCACACAGCCTCCTCTGTATCAGACTGTTTGGCCATCAGAGGGGGTTTTTTGCAGGAAAAGCCGCGGTCACAGCGTCTCTGATCGTGTTTGTTGTAACATCAGGGGCCGCGATCCTCCTCCTGGGTCGTCTCTGTGTTGCGTGTTCTTCAAATGAAGCCAGGAATTTAAAGATTTTTTAGGTTGAAGGAGTACAAAGAGCCTGACGGGGAGCAAACAACAGACTGGTATTGCAATAACAAGTCTTTGATTGTTTGGACGAGAACTTCGGGACTTTTCTTCTTCTTGTACTCTGGATAGAAATTAACCCTTTGGAGGGTTACGTAGAAGTTTATTGCTAAAGGCACATTTATTAAATAAGGAACTTGAATGTGGCATATATAATTGCATATATACGTGTCTCAGTGTGATGCGAGCGAACAGTAAAAAGGTCTAGTGGTGTAATTTAGGAGTCAATCACGCGCTCGGCCTGCATCTCCCGCTACCTACCCTCCTCCTTCCTTTCCACGTGTCCCTCTCTCCTCTGTCCTCTCTCCTCTGTCCTCCCTCCTCCCTTTCATCTCCCGCTCTGCTCAGCGTGTAATAACAGGTTCCTGCTCCTTGCATAAGCTCAATTAGGGATAATTACTGAGCGTAAACCCTCCGCCTGTGTTTAGTGTGATTTCCACTGGGTAGGTGGCCTCTTTGATGATCCCCGTGAATAAAGCCTACCGCCAGCGAGATGAGTCCCCAGCGTCCCTGCCCCCCACCAACCTCCAACCTCATTCACATTGTGTGTGTTTCATTGCTCAACTGTAGTTGATGTGAGTTCAGACGCTGCTGCATTTATTCAGGATCCTCAAAACAAACTCTTTAAAGAAATTCATTTTCCCCACGTCCTCCGTCTCGACGCCCTCTTTGAGAAGACATATTGTTACAGTGTGTAAACGTTTTTGTGTATATAACAATTGGAGTATGCTACCAGCCTTAGAGATGTTTAAGATGCATATTTCTTTCTCTGTGATATTGTCTCTTGTGCCGTGTTTATCGCGCAACACTTCAATCAAATGTGCAGCGAGCCTGTGATGTTGAACACTCAGATCTTATTCTGTATGTTGTGCAGTTCTCATCAAAGATGTTTGTTTATATTACGTGGCTATGTAAAAGAAATATAAGTCGCTATATCAGGATCAGATTATTACTTCCTGTTCAGTTGAACTGTTAGACTGATTATAGATTGAATAGTAATACATATTTAATTAAATTAACTTTTCCTCATTAGCGTTTTCAAATGAAATACAGATGAATGATAAATAAATCTTCAATATTTGGGCCGCTGAAACCTTTGATGTGTCTCATGCAGCGTCCTTCCCTGGTTTTGGATTCAGCGTGTTTTGTCCCCGTCGGCCTCGTAAAGTGTGTTACACCATCTAATCTCCCCCTCAGATAACATCCATCTCACTCCCTGCAGGACTTCTTTTCTTCTTCACCATCCTGCAGTCTGGCCTGAGATGTGAAGAGCTGGATGGCTCCTTTTAATGCCAGTTATAAGTCCACATGGGTGGACCGTGACAAGACTCATTCATGTTCAGGGGTAAATCCTGCTCGCCCTCATTCGTTAATTATCCCTCAACATAAATCTCATGTAAGGAGGAGTTTCTCCTGTCTCACCGCTCGCCCAGGTAGTCTCCGATGACCGTCTTGTTGAGGCCCTCGCCTTTGTAGAGGAACTGGGAGATGTCTTCGGGGGTGTGCTGGAGGAGATCGTTCTCCAGCAGGAACTGGATTCCCTGCAGAGGGAAAAGGAGAAAACCGGATGACTGTTTGTCATGACGGAAAACGACAGGCTGAGAATGGATCGCTCTTCAGACTTCTCTACTCAAGGCTACAAAGACGGAGGAGGATGAAAACAGGACACGCGGTACCTTCTTTGGATCCATGTTGAATTTCTTCCTGCCCATGGCGATCTGTTTGTTTCTCTGGGATGTTTTACTGGAACACAGAAGCAGGAATGTGGAGAATTAAGGCCAGACATAGCCGGCAAACATGTTTACGTTGGTCAATTTTGAGATTTTGGGCTATTTTTCTTTACTGGTGTAAAGAAAACTACCAAAATACACATTTGGATGTTTATTTAACTACTGTTTTCTCAGAAAAAGCCAGAAATCTCCACTTCAATAGCACTTACATGCACCAAACTTTCCCGTTGGATTCCTATCTATAATATGAAGGTTTCTACAGAGGGGTTTCTTCATATATTAGTCAGAGCTTGATTTATACAACATTGTATTCCTTAAAAACAGTATTTTCTGATATAATATACACACACAGTGTTGTCAAGCCACTAAGTGCTTGAAAATACACGATCAATGCTCTCTTACTGGTATAATAGAGATCGAACTACATTGGGGACTTCGGTTACTCACCTTTCTCCAACACACGTCAGCTGCTCGATCTCCGTCATCACTTCTGCTATCTCAAACTTCAACCTCTGCGAGAAGAAAGTTAGCTTTCTTTATTCAAATTAAAACAGGATAAAGTAAGACAGAGTACTGTAGCTCTATTTGCAAGTGCAGCATGCAAATAGAGCTACAGTAGATATGCAAAATAATGAACAGGTCAGAAATAACACCCATAGTCCTAATGCACTGCACACGATGCTTCAGCTACTGAGGTGAAGCTGAAATGTACGTATAGTGCTCATAAGTGCAAACACACACCTCAATATCATCGAGCAGCTCTCTCTTCCTGCGTCGGATGTTTGACAGCTCATCCCTCTCCTCCAGGGACAGATCCTCAGGAACTGAAACACACGATGGAGGAAACACAGCAGACGTTAAATCTCATTTTGTGCACAGCCTGCATCTCTATCAGCTCCCTGCAGATGAGAGAAAACACTAAATCCAATCTAATACCTGAAAGTTCTTAAGGAGTTCACAACCAGAGATGGAAAATCGTGAAAGGATTCATCCTCCTCATGCGATACAGTGACGGGGCTTCTGCTGCGTTGACTGTTTCAGCTTGTTCAGCTGCAGCAACACATATCAAGAGCCTGCATGATCGTCTTAATTAACTAGAGGAAAGGAGAAGGCGAAGGGTCTTAATTATTCCACTTGAAAGTGTTTTGCCCCCTCCCTTCTTCTCCACTTGGCTCGGGGGAAATTCTATTAATAAAACCAATCCAGATTAAGCTTTCTTTCATTAAAAGTGAATTTGCTAATTTAACCACGGCCTGCGACCCCCGATTCCCCGGCTGTGAGAGTTTCCGGGCAAATCGAGGGGCGGATGTCCGATGTTTCCTCCCTCCTCTTCTTCACTCGTGTCTCAATCTTGTTTTTCAATCTTTTTATTCCACTCCTCTTTGTGTCGGTTTCATTCTCACCCCCACGCACACTTTATTTCTCAATGTTCTTCATCTTTGCCCAGCTCAGGGATCTCGCTTCATTAAACCAGCTTAGAGGCAGAAAACACAAATCTCTCAACGGGAAGAAATGGCACATCTAATATCACAGACGCAGCTTTGTGCCTACATGTTGCTAAAGGAGGGATAACAAAGACAAAACATTGTTATTTTCCCTGGTAGGCGGAAAGCAGCGCCAATTAAAGTAAAACAAGGTCACATGGCTCGAGAGGAAGCATTCAGCCCACTTTTAATTCAACAGCTTGTACAATAGTTGCATTCAGGGGAGCGGCGTATTGTTGGAGGACGGTATTCACATTAACACTGAGACAAAAGGCGCTTCCTAACCTAGTTATGCAATCCTGAAGTACCATGATGAGTGTCAGGTAAACAGCAGCAGAAACAGCTGAGGGATTTCCTTTATGAGCCATGTTTTTAATAGACTAGAGCTATATGAAGGGGGAATGAATGCACAATAACAGAGTATGAGAGTAAAGATGTTAATTAGCGTTGCTGACCTCCAGCTACCTCACAGCGCTCACATTACGCAATACTGTGAGCGCTGTGAATGTGTCTCTGAAGCCAATTAGTGCTCTTAAAAGGTTTTAACACAAATCTTGAATCTTCTACTTGAGGAATGTTTTCTGCATCTGACATCTCTTTCGTTAACCTGCGGAAGGATGCATGGTTGAGCTTAATACCTGGAATCGCTTTCTTGCCAAGAGCTAGAGGAGAAGATTGGCACCACTCTTGACTCTGTCCAATAAATAGAAGGCTAGAGCCAGCAGGTAGTTAGCTTAGCTTAGCATAAAGATTGGAACAGCTGAAACAGCTAGCCTGGCTCTGTCTTAAGAGTAAAAACAATCCTACCAGCACCTCTAAAGATCGCTAATTAAAATGTGATAACTTGTTTGTTTGATAACATTTTGTTTCTCCCTACTCCCAGTCTTTATGCTAAGCTAAGCTAAGCTAACCAGCCACTTACTGTAGCTTCATATTTAACGGACGTGAGTGGTGTCAATCTTCTTATCTAACTCTTGGAAGAAAATAGAATACAGATGCATTTACCAAAATGTGAAACTACTCCTTAAAACATGCTGGTTAATGAGGGCATTAAAATGAAATGCAAACAAGCTAACGCACTAAATTAAGATGGTGAACCTGCTAAACACCTGCATGTTAGCTTCGCAATTATGAGCATGTTAGCATTTAGCTCAAAACCCCACCTTTCATGATGCTAACATGCTAACATGCTATTGAACAAAGAAAATAGTCAAAAATACATCGGATCCTGCTTCTCAAGCATATTTATAAATATTAGTTTTCTTTGTCTTTATGATAACTTACTGCTGCTTCATACGTTTTGGACTGTTGCTCGGACAAAACAAGCAATGAATGATAATAATCAGCAGATTGATCAACAATGGGAAATAAAAATCATTATTTGCAGCACTAATATCGGGATTCTTCGTCGTCTTTTTGAAGATGATGAGCGAGCGGCCGACATCTCCATGTTTTCCATTTGCCTGGAGCCGTGCATTAGCTAATGGAGATTTCCAGTGGCTGCGACAACGTGCATGATTGCAATCTTGATTCGTGGCAAATCTAATGAAAAGCAGAGGATGCTCCCTTTAATGAAAACACACCAACATTAATGGAAAAGATTTTTTCCATTATCCTCCCGTCCAGGTCTCTCTTACTGTATTACTGTAATGTATATTTTTCAAACCACACTTTTGATAGAGAGGACTATAGACGGAGTCCAAATGCATGCTGGTGTGGCAAGCCTAGAAAAGTGAGCACCAACTCATCGTGAAGCTCACAATGAGATTCTGCCCATTTATTTATCTTTCTCCCACTGTTTGAACATCCTTTCACCACACAATGTCGGTGTCCAAATCCCATAACTAGAAGAGCGATGATTACACGCTAAAAACTAGCCAAATACAATGTAAACACGTAGAGAAGAAATCCAATATGGCGGCCCTTGTAGAGTTGGTGCTCACTTTTCTAGGCTTGCCACCCCAGCATGCATTGCGATTCCACTGGAAGCCCGAAACTCCGATTCCGTATATAAACCCAGTGTCTAATCTTGTTTAGTGGTGATGGTGGTGGGGGGTTTTCTACAGAGGTGATTCACCAATTACGTTATTAACACACCTCACCCTGTGACTCATTCAGGAAATGAGTTCAGTGTCTTCAGCAAGTAAAGAGGGCGTCATGGAGCTGGTCATTACCTCAACCCAAACACAGCCACGCTTGATTAGTAATCTACTAAAATCATTTATGGTGTGAGTCAATGCTTTATAGTAAACCTTGGGAGGGTCAGAGCGTCGAATAGTCAGGTAGCTGGTGAGGCGGTGATTTCAACATGTGCGTGCGGAAATCTAGACTTGAAGCCCGTTTGAACCTCTGTGACTTTCTAAAATAAATCTGCGATATAGAAGCTCTCAAATCCACTTCATGGAGCGACGGGTTGAGAGGGTCCAAAGGGTTTAAACTCCAACATGTGCGCCACAGAAAGAGAGGCTCCGCTAATTCCCCCCTCCCCTAAAAAACAAAATCTACTCTTAGGAGTAAATCCCCTGCTGCTCTTCACACCCAAAACTAACAACTGACCCCGGCCACCCACCGAAACCAGAGGCTTTGATGGCATTTAAACTAATGCTGGGATGCTTTGGTGGAAACAAACCCACACCAGTCCGCATAACTTTCACCAAGTTTATTTTGGTCACATATCAATACACGTTCAAGCCATTTGTTACAGTGGGGGGGGGGGGAAACGTATTGAGAAGTGATTCAAGTCCTGTATTTATATCCGTTGCAAGGTACTCTGAGCACATGGAGCTCGGAGTGAAAATCCCACGCTCACTTACCCCTGGCTGCGGTCCCAGTTTTCACCGACTCGTGTGAGTGAGAGAGGATTTGTCCACATATACGGCCTCTAACGGCTGTAATGTCTTTTAAAGTGGATGAGCTTTAAAAAAATATATAAAGATAACTCGGTTACCCTGCTGGCCCTTCAGCACAACGGGACACATGCAAGGAAGCAGGAAGGCAAGTGAACTCCTCTTGGATGCAGACTCTAATCTGAAACCCCCCGCCCCCAGTCCCCCTAACTGAAGCTGTAGACATGCTCTGCGTTAAAGCCAGGGTCGTCCATGCAGGCAAACATGTGCACAGAAGCACACATGAGCACACACTAAGGGCCAGCTGGCACTAATCCCACACGCTTGTCCTCCCCGCCGCTCTGTAAACCCAATGCGGGTCTGTCAGAGCGGAAGTGTGATGTATAACAGCACATACAGATGTTGCCGTCGACCAGCCGCTGCCTGCCTTTAACCTACTTTGCCTCAGTGATGAAATGATGTGACAGTATGTGTAGCAGCAGATCGTCTGGCCTTGGCTGTCTGCACAGGCACTTTGGCTCTGGGCCACAAAGCAGGAATGCCGGGACTTCAGCACAAAGGCCGATCTGAGGATGTGAAGGAGGTCATGATACAGGAGGTGAAAGGTCATGCTATGTACATAAGCAAAGAGCACACTGCCATGTAGCAATAGTGATGAAGCGTTACAACAGCATTCAAAATCCCAGTGACATTTAAAACTCTTCAAATTGTTAGTTTCGTCCGACCAAGAGTCCAAAACCTAAAGTAAAATTACTTTCTCATATGATACAGAAATGCAGCAAATCTACTAAGACTGAAAATGAATCGCGCAATGCGCAAAGCCACCGCTGATGTAAATGTTTCTTCACTTTCTCACTAAAATAAATATTTGACTCACACAGCCTCAGTCACTTACTCACCTCGTCCACTGTGTGTCTGCCTCTCTGTGATATGAGCTAAACATCTAGCTAGCTCACCGTGTCTCAACTATATACTCAAAAATACAGAAAGTGGGAATTAAACCCTCAATTCAAAGGCTGGTTGAAGCCGTTTATTGGAGATGAGACACGTGCATACTTCCTGAATTGTACGGCTGATTTCTACGCCAAACTTTGTGATATAAAAAAAAACGACAACTCAAAAACATACTCAAAAGGCAAAGCCTTATAACAGTTCCATCCAAAGCATTAATTAATTAATTAATGAGCCAGCGGGAGGATCGTGTCCTCCTGCGGGAGCTGCTGCAGCAACCGGCGAACCAGGGAGCCCCCCGGCCCGGCAGCGACGTGTGGGTGGTCGAAGCAGGAGCGGGCGGTGCAGCACCCCGGAGGTGTGTATTAGTAGTTTATTTCAGTACACTTACGTGCGCGCACACACACACACACACACACACACACACACACACACACACACACACACACACTTTAGAATGTTGGAGTAAGATCAAAGGCTGATTACATCATCAGTCAATTTGAGTTTAGAATGTATATATATATATAATATAATATAAGTCTCTCAGACCTTAAACCTGAATGCAACTAAATCAAGTGAGAAGACAGAATCTTCAATAACGTTTGATTAACGAGAAGCAGACAGAAAACAAGAACAAAAACATCGATCAACATGGCGACTAACACCAGATCTGTTGAACACCACATAATCGTAGGGAGTTTACTCGGAAAACACTACAAGGTGGAGGCCTTGCTTGGACAGGGCGGCTTTGGTTGTGTGACCAAATGCCGCAACATTATAACAGACAGTACAGTGGCCATCAAAGTCAACAGGAACAAGCCCGGAACATTAGAACAGGCAAAATTGGAAATTGAAATCCTGATGAAGCTGCGGTGTCTTAATCCCGACACTTGTAACATTGTGAGGTGGTATGGCTCTTTCATCGACAAGCAACGCATCTGCCTTATCTTCGAACACCTGGATCAAGACATGTTCGACTACTTGCAGGACAGAAACAGTCAGGGTCTTGCCATGACAGAGCTCAGACCCATCATACACCAGCTGACCAAAGCCCTGTCCCACCTGAAGTCCATGAAAATTGTGCATGGGGACGTTAAACCGGAAAACATTATGGTTGTAGACCGCCTGCAGCAGCCACCGAAAGTCAAACTGATCGACTTCGGCCTGGCGTGTCATGTGTCTACTGTTAAGCCTGGTAAGTGCGTTCAGAGCACATGGTACAGGGCACCAGAGGTCATGCTCGGAGTTCTCTTTAATGAGGCTATTGATATGTGGTCTCTTGGCCTGGTAGCTGCAGAACTGGCTACCGGGTCCCCTATCTACCCTGGGAAGAAGCAGTATGACGTGCTAAACTTCATTATAGAGACTCAAGGTGCGATGAATGAAGATATGCTGGACCGTGGGGTGAGAACCATCCACTATTTCAAAAAACTAAGCAACAGCCACCAGCGCTGGAGATTAATGACACCAGAGGAGTTTAAGGACTACGGAGGGTACCAAGCTAATGACACAAGAAACTACAAGCTCCAGAGTCTTGATGACATCGAGCCGCTGATGGCCATAAACGGAGGAATTGAGAGCGAAAAACATCTGTTGATGGACATGATAAAGCAAATGATGCAGCTGCGCCCTGAAGAGCGCATTAAACCCCGGGACGCTCTGAAACATCCTTACTTTGCTGAACCCCTCCCTCAGAGCTTGCCTGTTAGCACCTGCACAGAGATGATAGACACTGAAGATGTGCAACCTGGAGTCAGTCAGCAGCCTTCTTGCTGTAAAATAACACCATCAGGGAAAAAACATTGCGGGACCGACAATACAACTGTCTCCCGAGCTGCAGCATTGAAAGAGGACAACAAGATGGACGTCCAGCTTGAGACCAAAGACAAGAACGAGGGACGGGGATTGGAGATGCCATTGGCCTTTACAACAGATACGCAAATGGATGGTTAACCAACGACATCTACCGTTGGATACATTGATCGACCTTTTTTATTAATTCTGAAATTAGAAAGAAAAAATATGTTATATGTCACAGACAGACAGATAACAATAATAATAAATATTATAAAAGGCACGGCAGACACTATTACGACCAGCTCCGGAGGGCTGTACTGGACAGGGAGGGACACCGCCACCGCCGGAGCTCATTTTTATGCATGTTTCAGCATCTACTGCTCCGCTCCCGACACAGACACGTGCACGCGCACACCTCCAGTCAGAGACAGAGCGGAGGAAACTACAAATAAAAAAAAGACCCCAACGTTCGGAAACTAACGGCGAAAATATCTGCATTTCTTAAACGCACACAGCCTGACGCACCAGTGATGCAGATGTTAGCTCTGCTAATGTTAGCACGGGGGGCGCCACACCAAGCCCGTCAGCGGAACACCGCTCTTGTGAATCTGTAACCACGTCAATAACAAGGCGTTCGTGGTGTATCCTTGGAAAAACATTCATGCAGAAAAGCAAAGCAAAATAAATAAACACGCCTCGTCTCCTCCAGCCTCCCTCGTCCTGTCGATACGGTCAGCTGGACCCTGTTTTCTCTCAACCCTCCTTCCACTGACATTAGGTGTGGATTACTCGAACACACTACATCTCTGCTAACCTTAATGTCTGTCTGTGTTCTTCCCCGACTCCGGCTCATTTAATTTGCCATTCCTTTTGTCTCCCATCTGCTCTCTGTCTCTCGCTTAAAGAGCTTCCCCCCCGACAGCTCTGAGCAATAACTCCAGGAGAAGAGTACCTCTATTCAAAGCAGCAGAAATGTTGCCTTACAATGTCTTATATCCCCCCCCCCCCCCCCCCACACACACACACACACACACACACACACACTACCATGGTGATGGGAACATGTCGGGAAGCCTCCCTCAGTCTCTTTACTAATCAGGTCCATATGTAGTCTTCGCTCTCAACACTTAAGTAGTGCAGTTTGTTACAAGCTCAATCCCCGCACATCACGCGCCAGCACTGTCTGTGTTTGTGTATTTGTCGTGTAGCATGAGGAGTTCTCCACTGTATGTTTAATCCTCTAATGTTGAACCACAAAACCCATAATCTTGGCAGTCAAAATTAATTTCTGTTCTTTCCAAATCTCCCTTTAAGCCTTTAAACAACACCGCCAGCCTGTCGGGTCAACCAACGAGATTGTAAAGAGCATTTTAGCACATTTTCTGGCTTCTGTGTCGACACACATGAGACACGAGTTCCCTAAAACATTGCAGACATTCATTTCAGGCTACTGCGGTGTTGCAGGAAATTTGGAAGTGGTGAATTCAATCCAGCTCCATGTTTTTATACCCAAAAGGGGGAATTCTTTCTGCAGCAAGGTGAATAAAACAGATGTGAAGTATTAAAGATATTCACATAAAAACAAAGGCTTTTAAAAAGGATTTATAGCTCAGCTGTGGTATTTGTACTGGTCAACTATTTGACAGTTTGGAAAAATACACTTATTCAATTTCTTGCTAAAACTTTGATAAGAAGATGGAGACCTCTTTCAAGTCTATACGATAGTAAACTTAGACTGGACACGGGGGGGGGGGAATTCTGTCAAAGACAACTAAATCTGACAAAAGACGTTTTTTTACATCTAAGTTTTTGCATGAATTAAACAATCGAGATATAAAGTGTTTAACTAGCTTTTTGTGAGATTTGGACGGAGCCAGGCTAGCTGTCTGCTAAGCTGTCACTCGGCTGTAGCGTCATTAAGACACCAAAGTGATCTTCTCGTCTAACTGTCGGCCACAAAGCTAATACGCATATTTCCCAAAATGTTGAACTATTTCTGCAAATCATTTCGTAGTCTGTTGCATTAAGATCGACTTCCTTCTCTTTGTTTCCCTCCAGCTCGTGTACAAAGCTAATATTGGAGATTACTCGATATTGGAAAAGCGGTCCTTCGAAAAGGTCAACACCCGAAAAGCTCCGGGCCCGGATGGTATCCCAGGACGGGCTCTCAGGGTGCGTGCTGAACAACTAGCAGAGGTGTTCCCCAACATCTTCAACCTCTCCCTGAGTCGCTCCGTAGTACCCACCCCCTTCAACTCATCCACCATTGTTCCTGTCCCCAAGAAATCAGCAGCCTCCTGCTTAAATGACTATCGCCCGGTCGCACTGACGTCAGTCATCATGAAGTGCTTCGAGCGACTAGTCAAAACCCACATCTGCTCCTGTCTTCCTGACAACTTGGACCCCCTTCAGTTTGCCTACAGATGAAACAGGGCCACGGATGATGCCATCTCCTTGGCGACACACTGCACTCACCCACCTGGACAGAGGGAATACATATGTGAGAATGCTCTTCACAGACTACAGCTCCGCATTTAATACTATTATTCCCTCTAAACCCATCACTAAGCTCGCTGATCTTGGACTGGAGGCCTCCATCTGCAGCTGCATACTCAACTTCCTGATGGGCAGGCCCCAGGTGGTGAGAGTCGGCAGCCACACCTCTTCCTCACCGACACTGAACACGGGTGCACCACAAGGCTGTGTGCTCAGCCCCCTCCTGTACTCCCTGTTCACCTGCTGCCAAGCACAGTTCAAACATCATCTTTAAGTGTGCTGACGATACGACCGTCATGGGCCTCATCACAAACAATGATGAGACGGCCTACAGAGAGGAGGTGAAGATACTGCACAGCTGGTGTCAGGAAAATAACCTCTCTCTTAACGTCAGCAAGACTAAAGAGATGATCGTGGACTACAGGAGACAGAAGGGGGGTGGACACCTCCCCATCCATGTCGGTGATGCTGAGGTTGAAAGGGTCAGCAGGTTTATGTTCCTCGTGTGCACATCACTGAGGATCTCTCCTGGACAGCACACCATTGGCAACAGTCTCCCGAACCATTCAGGACATTTTCCACCAGCGGTGCCTCCAGAAGGCACAAAGAGTCATTAAGGACCACAGCCCCCCAGCAGACTATTCTCCTTGTTACCGTCAGGCAGACGATACAGGAGCCTGGCTGCAAGGACAGTTTTTACCACCAAGCCATCAGGCTTCTCAACCTCCAGACCCACAGACACACCCTCTCACTGTCTGCACTACATAAATAATACTAATATTTATGGACTAATAGAACCAAAGAAAATCACATTTGAGAGACTGGACTAGAAACCAGTTATTTTTGCAGATTCATATTCTGTGAACTAATACACTAATGTCTCAGCTCTAATGCATTTTACCGATAAGCAAAGTTCACATGCGGCACACATCTCCGGTGATTCGTAACATGCAGATGCAGAGAGACACAGATGTCTCTGTTCCGCTGCCGTCTAGCCATTCAGCACCAACCACTTACAATAAGCCAGCCTCCCTGGGCGAGGTGCAGCTCGAGAGCAGCCGCAGCTCGCACATGTCTGATGTCCTCCCACACACTCACCCTAAAGCCACAATAAAGGCCGTGCCCTAATCACACCAACTTCCCCTTCTTACCAGCTAATCCCCCTCAGAACTAGAGCACTATAGGCGCCAAAACATCACACAGAGTATGTGGATTCAGGTTTTTCCCCCCAAACAAAGCCACCTTAGCTTGGGTTTCATGCCTGCTGGGGTGAATGCGATATGAAATAATTGCTTACAATCAGATGTCCAGTGCGCTTGAGGAGATGCAGAGAAGAAAAGGCACCGGTTTTCTTTCTCAGGGAGATATTTCCAATCAGAAAGCCGAGGCACTGACACAGACACGGCCATGTGTGCACCATTAAAAAGGCGCCTACAGACAAAACAGTAAGTGCTGCAGTCAGATACGACTTGTTATTTCAGTGCACACTTTCACATTCAGTCCAAAGAGAATAGAAGAATTGGAGGAAAAGGCCTTTCCCATTCAACTTTTCCCACGGTCAGATAGACAGAAGAGTGTTGATTGACACAGCGGGGTTATCACGACTCACACAGGAAACCCGGTTAACAAACATTTCAGCACATTTTGTGGCGTCTGTACCCACAAACATTGTGTTCAGCAGCCTCAGGCATCTTTATTCAGGTTCAAGACATTTAAAAAAAAGGTGAATTCTTTTAATTTCAGCATTTTAATACCCAAAAAACAGCCCGGTCCATATGAAACCCTTGACAGCAGCTGCCATAAAGAAGAGAAAACACAAGAATGCCAAGTGTTAAAATTCATGGCCTGCATCCAGCGAACCGCTTTCCAGCCAATTTCTGCTTCTGTGTTTTTTCCACTTCTCCATCCAGCTATACGAAGAAGCTAAAAATAGACGCGTGAGTAATAAAAACATTTAGGATTTTAAGCCTGTTGCTGATTTTCGTCCATTTTGAGGCCAGGCCCCTGTCTGCTCTGTGGCATGTAAACGGAGCAGAGGAGCGCCAACTCTGATTACCAAGCGCAGTAAACATGCACTAATGAATCCCATGCTACGGCCGAGTCCCGCAAATAATGCACAGCATAGTTGCTAAGATGAGTTTAGCGGAGAAATATGGGCTCTGTGTGCAGGTTGGTCCAACACCACCATTATTCCTCCAATGATTGGTCGACGAAAGGTCTCTCAGTTCAGAGACTTCCTCAGTTTGGGGCCCTGGGTAATCAGTAACTGTGATTACTCACCACAAACTGTTTCAGCCTCACGAGAGGCCGCTTGTTGGAGCCTCAGGGCGCTTTCACAAGCCATAGTCCGATTGGCGAGTTCAAATGAGCGTTGGTTTTGTTCTATTAAGTCTGGTTCGGATTCAGCGTGCACCAGGGCAAGGCTTTCTCATTGGTCCGAAATGTGACGGCGGAAAACACAAAGGGCTCGCTTGGGAAAGAGTATCGTGGCGTCTGTTCCCGTCTTTGGTTCACTGGTGCAGAACAAACTACAGCTCCAACTTTGAACATATGTTGTGCAGTTTGCATGCATTCTGTACATGCAGGCGTGAGAACATACCATAGTCCCTAACACACACACACACACACACACACACACACACACACACCTCAGAGCTTCAAAGCACAGCTCGTCATTGGATGTACTACATCTGACGCATCTTGGTCCAAATACTGCAGATCCTGATTAAATATTTTATCGTAATAAGTTTATACAAGTTTTATGTTTGGCCTGACGCCAATAACTCACCGATTGAATTGGCGAATGAGTAACTTTGACTTCAGCAGCTGTAAGTGACTCGTGGAGACACATTTAGCGTTAAGTGCTCATGCTGTGATACCAGCATATCAAGGTGTGTGCATGTGAACAATGTTAAGTGATGCATGCAAGAGAGCGAGACGCAGCGAGGGAGGCAGCGAGCGAACGAGAGCTCTTAATTACTTTAACATTTATGGTAAGTTATTTGAATAACTCACACACACACACACACACACACACACACACACACACACACACACACACACACACACACACACACACACACACACACACACACACACACACACACACGCCTCTCTGAACTTGTGTCGTATGTTTCCAGTTTGATCACAGACAGACGGCGTGCCTCTGTGCTCTCTGACATCCTGTCACATGATTCAGTGACCGGTATCTCGTTGCCTGGCCTGATCTATGTCGAGTGGATCTTGTGATTAACTCAATTTGATAAGGGGACGTCTCTGCTCCATGGCGAGGTTTGAACCACACAAAGAGGCTACAGGTCAAATCCTACACTGTGATTTCAACAAGCCCCTGAAACAACACTTAGAACATGCGGACGCACTAAAACCTGCCCTGAAACGCACAACGTAAATGAGATATTGTTTGTGCAATCCACATGAGGGTCTCTCCTGGCTCATGCTAATCTCTCACAGTTTAACTGACAAACTGTTATCAGACTACAGCCGTTTGTTTACACTGCACTGCCTTCAAGGCCTTCAGCCCGCAAGGCGGTTTGGATTATCTGCTCGGAAGCATCCCGCACTCTGTGTTTCAGCACACATATAATAACTGATATGAGACTCATGTGAGCGGTAATCCTGGTTTGACATGCAGCTGCACGGGTTCACTCAGATGCATCACAACATCAGGTCTGTGGCACCAAATACTCAGATTAAAACTTGTTTCAATATGTACTTTGGGATAATTATAGCCTTACGTGACTTTATTTACCTCCAGCTTCTGAATTGCATTAATAATTATATTCTTATTGTCCTCTTAATATGTTTTCATGCATGCAACAATATTCCATATCATTGCAGATACTATATTCTGCACATTTTTCAGCTTTAGTAGTAACCTAATCATAATTTATATGAATGAAATAGGACAATAGGGACTTCTTTCTTCTTTCTTCTAATGCATTTGTCAAAGGATGTAAATCCTGCGAGGTCTATCTATCCTCCATATGGAGTCAGATATCTTATCAATTTCCACCGGAGGCTTCAAACAGCGCAGCGAGATAGTGAGAGCAACTTCAAAGCCTTACAGCAAGACATACAACAGATGGAAAAGGTGCATGCATGATAAAATTGCTGTGTTTTTTTTTTTTTTTAACCATGACTTCAGCATTTCGTTCCGGTTCTTGCCGCTGCAGGGGGCTCTTTCTCACCGAGAAATGCTCCTTTTAATGTCACATTTTAAATCATAACAACCTATTTGTTTGTTTTTTTCTGTGCATGTTTGCAGAAAAACAACACAACATCCTGGTTCTGGCATACCTCCATCTCCACACACCCTCCTGACTCACACACACACACACATCCATCCATGCACACGGGCTGAAGAGAGGAAACCAATGTGGGGACAGAAAAACACAAAACAGCCTTACCGTGATTGTCTTCATCCATATTGATTGGAGCAGTGACAGGGCAGTCAGGCAGGAAGGTGTGTCCGGCTGATACCTCGCCGGAAAAAAATGTATTTTGAGTGTTTTGCAACCGGGGATTTTTCTTTGCTTTCCCCCCCCCCCCCCCCCCCCGCTGACAGACAGTCGAAGCCGGTGTATTGACACACAGATGAAGTGGTCTAGTGCGAAGATGTCAGCGACGCAATGAATATAAAAAGAGGCAGAAAAACAGTCCGGGTGTAAATTAAAGAGAGCTGTATGTAGATGTAGAAGGGATGTTTGAGAGGTGTGTGAGCGCGGTGTGAGGCTCCGGCGGCGCTTCTCTCCTCTCTGCTCCATCCTCAGCTGCTCCGTCTGCAACCACACGCTGCGACCGCGACGCGTCACCAAGCCCCGCCCCTAATAACACTTTCACACACACACATTCACACTAAAAATAGTTCTATTAAAATATATTAAAAGTTAAAAATACTACCAATAAATGCTTGAATTTGTACATGTATAATATAAACTATTCACAGATAAAAAATCAAATAAAAAGTAGTATTTAAAAATAAATCCTGCATTAATTTTACTAGTAAAAAAAGTAAACTAAAAATATATTAAGAAAAATCAAGTGGATAATACTAAATGATTTTACTAATTTCTATGTAATTATTACAGTAACATTTAGCCCTTAACCTGCTTCAATCTACGAAACCTTTTCACCGTTATATATTGTTAAAAGCAATATTTTCGAAGTTTTTCATTTAAATAAATGTCTATTTAGTCGCTAATCTATCGCCGAATGTGGTAACACAATGGTGATTGAGCCTGAAAATATTGTAATATTTATATATTTGCAGTATTATGAAATGGGTGGGGGGGGGGGGATGAGGCAAAGCTGTTTGGAGTGAGATCCATAAACACTTGTAATTACTGCTTTATCCCTATAGGTGGCGCCAAAGAGAACAGAGATCCTTAAGATTGTAACTTTAAAGTATCAAAACTAAAAGTATTTATTAGGTTTCTTTAGGTTGTTTTTATGCTGCACCAGAGATCCCCCTCCGAGGACAATAAAGCTTTATTGAATTGAAGTGAAAATAAATGTAGTGGAGTGGAAAGTAGCCGAGTGCATGGTACACTTACCTTCCACCACTGCTGAGAGAAGCTGTGACCCTGATGGAGGATGTTTTGTCCATAGGGGACAAATATAAAATAATATTTATTCATATTTAATAATAATACAAATGTTACTTCTCCATTTTACACCGCCCGACTTTGCTTATTGGTGACGCAGGCATTAGGAGCAGCTCGGATCATTCCTGTCAGTCCCTGCCCATGTGAGCTCATGTATGAGGCCTTTTCCAGGAAAGATCCGAGCCACACCAGCAGTGATGTGCTGCAGGGACGGATACGAAGGCAGGAACCAGCATGTGGTCCAGAGTTCAGGAAGGGAGTTGTGCTGGAGACTCATTGTGCAGCACTGCAGGCGGACAATGGAAGAAAGTTACAGAAGAGGAAGTGATCGGCCTGCACAAGTACCTGTACTTCCATTGTAACGTTACTTTAAACCCACTGCGAGTTAAATGTTGTACTTTTTAATCCAAAAAAACAAAAATTGAGAGTCATAAATGTGCACAAGAAATATTAGACTGATGGGTCCATCTGTAGACACACACACACACACACACACACACACACACACACACACACACACACACACACACACACACATGATCCCCTCCAGGCTTACCACTGGCGGAGATAATAAAACTTAATTTAGAAATACACACCCTGCGACCACATATTAAAATAATAAAGATATTTTTTTATATACTTAGTCACAAGGGGACATTAAAGTTTATAAAGCGAGACCTTTTCTTAGTTAGTTGTGCTTTATAGCAGAACATTGGAAAATTATTCCGATTAGAAGTTTGGGGTCGGGGGGCAGTGTGTGTGTGTGTGTGTGTGTGTGTGTGTGTGTGTGTGGTTCAGTATGGGGGCTTTCTTTACAATTGTTGTCATATTGTTAGAAACAAGCATTAAAAGTAAACTTTTCTCTGTTCTACGTTCTTCTCTGGAGGGTTGAACTTGACATTTATTAATTTCTTATCCTGTGTGTGTGTGTGTGTGTGTGTGTGTGTGTGTGTGTGTGTGTGTGTGTGTGTGTGTGTGTGTGTGTGTGTGTGTGTGTCCAGGCTTTGAAGCGGCTCTATAAAAGCTGTAACAGCAGCAGGAGGCTGCTCATGTTGTCCCCTGGTTCTGTTTTGCAAACATGCATCTACCCAAATGAGAAGTTCTGAGTTCTGTACACACATCACTACTCATCGATAGCCAACTTTGTTTGGCATGAATTACATCTTTGGATGTTTATTCATTCATTATTAGTGCCAGTCTTAACATGTCACATATGCTCGACCTCATGCACGCAGACCCGGTCTGATCGTTGATGTTAACGTTACACAGCGAGAGTTTGAATATCTTGTTTGTGATTGAACTGTTATGCAGCAAGTATGGAAAGTGGTGCTCTCCTCCCTTATCCCAGTGCACATCTCCTGCTTTGAAAGTCCAGCTGCTGCCACGCTGACACATGAAGCGTCACTGGAAAGATTAAAACACACATTTCCAATCAGTTTTTAAAGCTATCTTTGATTCAAACGAGAACACATCCACTTGTTTCAGGGGTCATCTGGAGCTGACACCTTGAAGCGAGGCAGATAAAATACTTTTTATGTTCCGTTGCGTAACATTCATCAGTCGGTCATGGTCAAATGATCAAATGCCCAAAACTCACAGAGTAGGGCAGATGTAATGATCCCGTTAAGCATCGATTAGCTCGGTTTGAGAAAAGAGCATCGGTCTTATGATCTGATCACAAGACAAACTGCTCGATCCACAGATGGCTTTCCTCAACAATGTCTCGTTAAACGTTCACTTCCAAATGGATGACGTTTCTCTTTCCTAAAATAGAAAATTAATGATCTCACATGGTTTTTCCCCTCAAAAGCCCCGGGCATAAACAAATACCGACTCCACAGCGTTGGGAGTTGCAATTCATTTCCCTATAAATTCCTCCTCACACCCCCTCAAAGTGGGTTTCATCTCTACTGAGAAGCTTTGTCATCTTCATCACCAGCTCTCTTGTTTCCCTGACACGCTCACAAAAAGTAAGGAGGAGAGTGAACGCCGTCTGTTCTGTTCAAAGATCCTGTGTTGAGGGCAGACGTCTGGACAAACACAGGAAGAGGCTTCATTTCCACTTTAAGTGGAACCAAAGAGGGTGGAGTCCAGACAGAGCTCTCTGCATGCCTGTAATTCAATTAGTTTCCTCTAATCAATAAAACTCTGGAGTTAATTCATCGGCTGTACACAATGTGCACGCTGTTTATCAGCGTTAGGAACATTTGGACATGAAGCATCAGTCTGCCAAAGCAACAAAGACACATTCAAACAAACATGAAGGAACAGAAGACGTGAGAGAGTCTCTCGGTGACTTTTGACCCGTAAACTTGGCCCCAGTCTGACGTGTTTGCCGGCTCTAATGTAGTCATGTTTATTTTCCCCCGTTCACAAGCCAGCAGAAGACAAACATTGGAGGGATGCACTGCGTACTGTTTCTACACGGCAGCATATGTGAGTCACATTAAAACATGTCAGGGTGGAAGGGCTGACCTGGAGCTGTGGCGAGTGTCACGGGCGACCGTGTGCATGTGCTGCGGACTGATTACAGCCGGGCACATACGCATGAAGCATGTGAGAACTATAGAGTAAGCATGTCTTCGTTTAGAAATAATCAAGAGGATAATCGGGAGAATAAATGATTTGCTCAGAAGTTTACAAAGTGTTAAACTGTTGTTTAACTATGATGCATTTTGAATTATTTTATATTTATATTAGATTTATCCTCAGAATGCAATGCACTTCATCACTTCACCATCTTAGCTTAGCGTGTTAGCATGCTAATAAACACAAAGTGCAGCTGAGGCTTACAGGAAAGCACAGCTTTTACATCTTTGCTGCACTAAAGGAGGACTTTGCTGACAATCTTTAATGTGTTTGAGGGACTTGAACCTGGAAGAAGGTCTAATGGATGGGACTCTGGGATTTCTTCTTTCAACAGGCTTGAAGCTCTTAAAAAGTGGGGTTCATAGATATTTCAAAGATGTACTTCCACTTGTCCACACTTGCATGCTATATCTTGTTGTTTATTTAATCTTTACCTGTGCTTGTCTTCTTTATACATGTATTTTGTTTTGTGTCATAGTGTTTTGTCAGACGTCGTCACAACAGAAAGAGCGTCCAACGTGTTCCGCTCCCTCGAGGATGTGGAGAGTAGGTGCACCAAACAAAAGAAGCAAATGACAACAATTAATCAAAACTGGAATCTCAAAACAGCAAAAACAAACCTTTTAGTCCACAAAGATCAGAACCTCCTCAGTGTGGCTTCAGGTTCCTGTCCTCCAAACAGGCTCATCCAACATTTCATGCCCTGAACTTTTGTCACACTCATCAAGGAAGTGACCCTGTGCTGCGTGGGACCGCTGTGAGCACGTATCACCTGCTTCATGGCTCTTACTGTTATAAGGAGCTAGATGTTGAGCCGTGCAGCTTCAGTCATTGGTTATTTAATGTCTACTCAGAGAGAAATACGTAGAGATCTGGACTGTGTCGAGCAATTAGGCTGGTTTATTATCCCTCGCATGTCACTGAGGAGAGTCTACTACCCGTCAGGATGAGTTACAACAGCCTCAGGGTTCTTCTGGATATATCATCTTTACTGTTTGTTTACAAAGCTGGGGCGTAATTTGTGTTTTCGCCATCTGCAGCAGTCCCACACACACATTCCTGCGAATGCAAACAGTAATGAGACACACTTCCTTTCTCACAGAGGCTGAGAGAGAGAGTGAAGCAGGCGATGAGAAGAGAAACGGGAGAAAGAGAAACTGAGAGGGAGGATAAAGGAAACGCGTGGGACATGTTTCCAACTGGGAGTAAAGAGAACTTCCCATCACATCCACTGCAGCAGCACATGACTCCTCACCGCTCGAGTAGGTCTGACCCAATCTGATCGCAGAAATGACTCATGGATGATGGTCAAAAGGCCCTATCATCTTTTCTACATAGGAAGCAGGACACACACACACACACACACACACACACACACACACACATTGTGGTGGTTTGGCCTCTTTTTGTATTGAGGTTTTAGGTCTTTGTAGTCACTTTGTGTCTTTTTTTGGACGATTTGTGTCTCATTGTAGTTATTTTGTACGTCTTTGTAGTCGTTTCGTTTTATCTTGTGGTTGTTTTGTAGTTATTTTCTGACTCTGTAGTGATTTTGTGACTTTGCTGTTTTCTTTTAAGTCATTTTATGCTTCTTTGTTGTCATTTTGCTACTTTTCCTGGTCGGTATGTGTCCAGGGACATTGTGCAGGTGAAGACCAGGGGCCCTCTGACACTTCAGCTGTACATGCAGATTTTGCACCAGAGTAAAGAGTGTGTTAGTGTGTTTCTGAGCGTGTGTGTGTGTGTGTGTGTGTGTGTGTGTGTGTGTGTGTTGTGAGTGAGTGAGTTTGATAACGGGCAAAATGTTGCTGCAGCTGTGACATTTAAAAAAACAACATTTATCAGATTTCCAACGCCCTAATCAAACTCACGTCAACAGATAAATTCTGATAAGGTCACGGTTTGAGCTGCTGAACGATTCCAACGCGAGTTATCTATAGAATCGTATTCCTGCAGTATAGAAAGACTCACACTGATCATGCGGGCTCTAGAAATAGAAGCAGCACAAAGCATCTGGCTCAGCCATCTGCTTCACGCGCTCAGATCAGCTGAAATGATGATGATAACTTGTGGATACTCTCATCCTTTAGCTCTCACCCCATTAGAAATGTTGACTTTCTCCACATTGTGTGACGCGGGCGTCCCGCGGACTCTGTTGTGAGTCGCTGCCATTACGGAGCACATTCTGACATTTAAGTGTTGATTGCCTGCGAACAGTCGATCTGAATCCTATGCAAATGAGAGCGCCATGACAGGGGTCATTAAACCTCGGTGATTATTTAGAGAGCTAATGGTTGAACATAATGATGCGATAAAATGACTCTCGGAACGGCAGTGTGAAGGGAGGTGAGGGCGGCTGGAGGAGAGCTGAGCGTGACGCGGCACATTAGGAGCTTCACCAACAAAGTTTTCTTTAACAGCTGGTCTGTCCTGGTGAATCCTAGAAGATGTGGAACAATACTTCTTTATGCAAAGCTAACCAGCGACTAGCTGCAGCCACATATTTACTGCACAGATATGAGAGTGATATCAACCTGCTCATCTGACACACGAGCGAGCACGAGCTTCTCGTCCACGAGCAGATGCACATCTAGATCCTTTATATTGGAGAGAAGGTGGACATGTCCACGGTCCATATCTCCATATAAAGCACACAATAGCACGACTGGGAAGAGAAACAATATGTGTTTTTATATTTGGGTTGAACTGTTCCTTTAATAACACAAACATGGTGAGTATTTGGGTCATATTGTGCTGTATTTTTAGCGAGATGAAGCACTTTGATACGAGTTTCTGAAAACAATTAACAGCCAAATGAAAGTGTAGTGATAAATTCATTAATGTCAGTAGAACAGCTTCGACAATGATGACAACTAATGCCAAACACAGATGTATCGCACTGACAGGAGGAACTAAATGTGATACTTACCAGTAAAAAGGTTGTGTGAAACTCATTCCTGACAGATTTCATTGTAATATATTTGGGGGGGTTTCTGGAGTTCTGCCTCGGAGCAGATTTCTCCTTTAATGTCTTTTCTCAGTTTGACATCCTGAGGTCTCACAGCGGGACTCCATTGTGTTTTACAGCCTCCCTGATGTGCGGGCGACAGGCCGGTTTATCCTTCATTAATCTCTCTCCTCTGCTTTTACCCCCCCCCCACCCCCACTTAATGGTGACGTTTATCCTATTAATGTGTTGTTTGCTGGAGAAATCCCCCAATAACATAATCCAGAGTCAAGGTTACTAATGTACGTGTGTGTGTGTGTGTGTGTGTGTGTGTGTGTGTGTGTGTGTGTGTGTGTGTGTGTGTGTGTGTGTGTGTGTGTGTGTGTGTGTGTCTCCACTGTGTGCTACACTGAATGGTTGCCTTGGACTCAGTGATTAATTGATGTAGAAATAAAACATTACAAAGCTGATACATAAGACTTTCATGTGTGTGTGTGTGTGTGTGTGTGTGTGTGTGTGTGTGTGTGTGTGTGTGTGTTTGCATTTTATATTTTTTGGCATTAAAGATTTAAAGGTTTGCACAGCATCAGACTGTAATTTGTAAAATAGTGAAGTGCTGCCCCCTCGTGTTCACATGCAGAACTGCAGAGTGATTGTTTTTGCTTATTACTGGATGTACGAGAAAGAAGCGACCATTTAGAAGTATTTATATCTTTTACTTAAGTAAAAGTAGCATACCACAATGTGAAATACTCCATTACAAGTAAAGGTACTGGTTCAAACATCTACCCATGTAAAAGTACAAAAGTATTATATAATTAAAAGTATCAAAAGTAATGTTAATCATCATACAGAATGTGTTCAGAGTGTTATATAATCATATTATGGAATTATTAGACCAGCAGCTGGTCAAAAGGCGTTGCTTTTTAATTACTTTTTACAGTGGGAAGTTTAATCTATAAAAATACATCGTATTTTATCATTTGAATGTTTTGTATCTAAAATGTTATGTCACAAAGTAACCAGAAACTAAAGGTGTCAGATAAATGTAGTGGCATAAAAAGACAATATTTTACTTTGAATTGTGGAGTAAAATACAATGACCTTAAAATCGATTAATTGTAATGGAGGGAATTTACATATTTTCTATTTATTTACAATTCCTCTTTTTATTTATAATCACTTAGTTCTTAAAAACTTTTTACACCAATAATTTGAGAACAAAATAAAGATCTAACACTACTGCATTAATATGAACAAACTTATATTACTTAGTACAATAAAGAGAAACTTAACGACTAACTATCTCAAAATAATGACTTAGTATCTCAAAATCATGACATGGTTTCGCAAAATAATTACTAAGTATCGCAAAATAATAATAGTCATACACATGATTTGATAAGGACTTACAGGATATTGTATTGGTTCATCACAAGTCTAAGTTTAGATGTTATGTTTTTATTGTAATGCTTTGTTTTGTTCCTGTTGTTCCTGTTGTTCCCGTTGTTCCCGTTGTCCCTGTTGTTCCTGTTGTTCCTGTTGTTCCTGTTGTTCCTGTTGTTGCTGTTGTTCCTGTTGTTCCCGTTGTTCCCGTTGTCCCTGTTGTTCCTGTTGTTCCTGTTGTTCCTGTTGTTCCTGTTGTTCCTGTTGTTGCTGTTGTTCCTGTTGTTCCCGTTGTTCCTGTTGTTCCTGTTGTTCCTGTTGTTGCTGTTGTTGCTGTTGTTCCTGTTGTTCCCGTTGTTCCCGTTGTTCCCGTTGTTCCTGTTGTTCCTGTTGTTGCTGTTGTTGCTGTTGTTGCTGTTGTTCCTGTTGTTCCTGTTGTTGCTGTTGTTGTTCCTGTTGTTCCGTTGTTCCCGTTGTTCCTGTTGTTCCTGTTGTCGCCAGCAGGTGGCAGCATTTCTCCGTCCTGCTCAGACCGGAAGTGACTCGCAGGGATCTCGGAGCTCCAACTTATGGGCGTTTTTTCCCTCTATCTTGCCTCCAGAGTTTTTTTCCTGGGTGTTGCCTGCCTGGATTACAACTTTGGAGTTTCACCGGGTGTTGCTGAGAAGGAGAGACAAGGCGTAGACTTTCTGTAACGACAGCATTAAGCAACCTTTTGAACCGCACTTTGTAACTTTGTACTTCTCAACGGACACCGGCTGGTTTTATTGTAGCCGCCGCTAAGCTAAGCTAAGCTAAGCTAACCGAGACGAGCTGCTGTAACGTTGGCTGGGTAGCTCGCGACAGAGGCGTCCGATGCAGGCCATTAAGTGTGTGGTGGTGGGGGACGGGTAAGTCAAACCATCTTTTTTTAGCCTCACTTTAACCCTTAAAACATCCCAATTTAACCCACATGTGAGCGGTTAAGAAGCTAACAGTTTGACCCAGTTACCAACAGTTGTCTAACGGCTAACGAGCTCCAGATAACGTGAAGTTGAGTGACAGCTGGTGTTGTGCCTGCTCTCCGGTGCAGTCGGGTCAGACAGATTTATCTGCATGCTCCGGTGAGGTGTGACACAGCATGTCATGTATGACATGACGCAGGCTGCCATGTCCACAGCTAAGTTAGCTACCGGATGCAAGTTTTAGGATTGTTCACTGTTGAAATGTTGTGCACACTTTGCATGTTTGGCATGAACCTTACAGTCACGTCCGGCCTTGGGACTACTTTCTTTAAAAAGTGTTTTATGAGAAACTGTAGCACCCTCTGATTTCTATATTGATCATTTAGGCTATAGGGTAGGCATACTTTATAACACACATCATTAAACGCCATCAAATGTTATATATTTTTACTTTAAACTGTAAACAAAAACAAATTGTGACTTTATAAAATGTCTTAAAATGCACGAAATGTGCAGAATTTACATGTTTACAATGTTGATATTCTTTTATTAAAACATTTAAAATTAAACATTAACTACAAACATTAGATGTAGTTAAATCTGGGAACACTTTTCCGCTCAGTGATTTTTCACATGTTTGTATTGCAATAAATAGCTTTTAGTATCATCCCATGGGGGGGGGGGGGGAAACTGCACTCAAGCAGGGCAACAGGTTTAAACAGACTTGCTGACCTGTTAATCAGTCAGGCAAGACAGGTTGAACATGCTACATATAACCTCTTAACGCCTTAATTTCACTAAAGAGAAGATAATAAATCAAGCTGCAATTCTAATTGTCTTCATTGTCTTTTGTCTGCGGATCCTTTCTTCTCTCTCTCCTAATCTCAGGGCGGTGGGGAAAACATGCCTGCTCATCAGCTACACTACCAATGCCTTCCCTGGAGAGTACATCCCCACAGTGTAAGTACACACACTCTCACACACACGCCTATTAAACAACTGTGTTTATTCATTTAATTAAGAATTTTAGTGCAAAATGAAGTGAAATTATAAAAATAATTATTCCAGACTATGTTTACATGTTTGCACACAAGTAATCTGATTAAGACAATAGTTTGATTGAACTGAGTGGTAATCTAAAGTGTGATGTGAAAACAAAACCTCAATCTTCAGATGATATTCCCTCAAACAATCCAAACTTTAGTTCTTGTTTTTATCAATTTAAACGATTTAAATGGTGTACCTCGATATCTGATTGAATTGAAAGACGGTTAATTACCATATTGAATTATCTCCCAGCCACATACATTTATACTTAATTAGAAACTAATCTCCACCTCCCGTCCTACAGCTTTGACAACTACTCCGCAAATGTGATGGTTGATGGTAAACCCGTAAACCTGGGCCTGTGGGATACAGCCGGACAGGAGGACTACGACAGGCTCAGGCCTCTGTCCTACCCACAGACAGTATGTACATGCATTCATGCACTGTAGTAACAACTGCGTGTCTCAGCCCACTGCCGTGCACAGACTAGTATCAGCCAGACAATGTTAGCATGAACACTGTTCTCACTTTGCCACCATTGATTTGCAGTTATTCACTGGCCTGTAATGCTTAAGACAGAGTCTTTGCACTCAGCAGAGTAGAGCCTTGTATCCATAGTACCTATACACTGTCTGGAGGAAGTGAAAGGGAGCTCTTGTTTGCACTCTTTGTCCTGGCAACAAACTGGCCTCTGTGCCGAAGACTCGCAGGGAGCTGGAAGTGGCAGTCAGTGTGCGTTTAACCAACAGAGTCTCGTTTTGTGAAAACCTCATGTCTCAACATTTGGGGTCTATTAAGTCAATACTGTACGCTATCAGCCTCCCAGTGTGTCATTTCAATGTGTGTCCCAGTAGCAACAGTGCTAACTGTTTAACGTTATCTTGATGCTTGTCATTTCCCCCCTCAGGATGTGTTCCTGATTTGTTTTTCACTAGTGAGTCCAGCCTCCTTTGAAAACGTCCGTGCCAAGGTGAGAACAGCCCGCTCTGCATCCCTGCCGGGTGTCACATCACACGATAATGCTATTATTAGCTTCAGTGTTTTGCATGACATTTTATTTTCAGATCTGCTTGTGTAGAGATTGTGTGATTTGTGTAGTCTCCTCACTCTCTCCCCCTCTCTCCTCCCCCAGTGGTACCCTGAGGTGAGACACCACTGCCCCAACACGCCCATCATCCTGGTGGGCACCAAGCTGGACCTGAGAGACGACAAGGACACTATCGAAAAACTCAAGGAGAAGAAGCTCAGCCCCATCATCTACCCTCAGGGCTTGGCCATGGCTAAAGAAATAAGTCAGTTGCTGCACAGATATAATACATACATAATGTTGTTTCACGTTGAACGTTTGTTCAGGATTAGTGTTCGAGCGTTATAACTACAACATCACGCAAATTGAATTTGGTGCATAAACTTGACAATCTATTGCCGTGTATAAGCAGATCCTTAATGCTCCAATTATTTGACTCTTTATTTATTTATTTATTTATTTAAGGGCTTAAAGGAATACTTCACCACAAAGTAATCATTTGCATATCAGTTACTCTCCCTGTGTTACTTTGAATTCTCACATGCCTCCACAGGCCTGTCTCTGTGCTCCCTCACTCTCTTCCTCCCCTCTCGCTCACACAGACACAAATGAAAATCTAAAACTTGACACACACACACAAACTCGCACTCAAAGACACACACACCCTCACACAGACACACACACACCCTCACACAGACACACACACATAGCTCTGCTCAGACAGATTTATTGTAAATGTCACCATAATATTGAGAGAAATGGAATTAAACCTCTCCTCCCAGTATTCAGAGGCCAGTTCTTATCAACGATGAACATTGTGTGCACTCTCACACACACACACACACACACACACACACACACACACACACACACACACTCTGTGTGTTGCTTCTTTAAATTAGTGGGACTTCTGACATTCCTTGCCTCGAACAATCCTCCTCAAATCTGGCTTGTATTCCGTTGTGGTCACTCGAAGCAGTTCTTTCACGTGTGTGTCAGAACAGATGGATACTTTGATTGCACGTGTTTCAGGGTAGATAACACCGACTCACAGGCGCATGTTGACCCAAACATTGATAGTAGCTTGAGTGCAGCCCGTTTGACAGTCCGTCAGCATTAAAAGGGTCGACGAGGAACGTAATCTGTGACCTTTTCAGCTGTAGATCATGGAACCGGGTCGCAAAGTCTTCGTGCAGTTTCAACCAATGTTGCATTTCAGCTTGTCCTCTTGTTTTTAGCAGAGAGGGAAAATGAGCTAATTGCTCCCTTTTTGAAGAAGTGTCTAGTTTCAGTTTGTTAACAAACGCAAATATACTTTGCACTAGGTCTGTCCCACTCCGTCCTATGTTCGTCTTCATATTTTCGCTTAGCTGTGCCATTTTAGGATCGAACTCAGATGGTCAGATAGTGTTTACTCTACGATAGGTTCTTCCCCTCCTCGACGGTGATTGGTTCACTCCATCGCAGGCATTTTTGTGATTGGCTCTTGGTCCACATCAAAATTAGACGTGCTGTCATGCTCTCATACTGACAGCACACACACACACACTCACAAATAAAATGTGATGAAACTGGGCAAAGAGCCGCATGCAGCTCGAGAGCCGCGGGTTGGCCACCCCCGATATAGTGTATATAACACGGCACATTTACTTCACTTCATTCGAGAAGCGTATGTCCCCTCTAGTTTAGTATTTTACATAACGATCGTTCTGTTAAATCATCGGCCACATACTCCAGCGTTATAATATATATCTTGATCTGTACGATCGCACCATGCGAACAGAAACAAGTTGGTTTGCTCACTTGCTGCTCTGCTTTTCCCACTTTCCTCCAGGTTCAGTGAAGTATCTGGAGTGCTCCGCTCTGACGCAGCGCGGCCTTAAGACGGTGTTCGACGAGGCCATCAGGGCGGTCCTGTGCCCCCCGCCCATCAAGAGGAGGAAGAGGAAGTGCAGAATATTGTAATGGAGAAACACAGGGAGTCAGAACTTCGTCTACTTAGAGGGAAGAAGACGATGGCTGGGTTCCCCAAATATCTATTCACCCCCTGTGTCCTTGCTCGCGTAGGAGCTCTGGTAGATCAGTTCACCATCTGAAAGAACGTCACAGATTGAAGCAGCTTCAGGTTTCTGTTTGCTTCAATCTGTTTAGTCCTTTCAAATGGACCGGAATGAAGTGACTTTGCTAAGGCCTTGGGGAATGTGAGGGTGGGGGGGGTTTGATTTAGGATCTGGGGGTTGATTTAAGGAGAAAGATGGAGGATTTTTACAGAAAACATTTCATGTCATTGTGAAGAAACACTACTTGAATGTGAGTTTATCATGATATTACTGTGGCGTTAACGATGAGAGAAGGAGGTCCCGTGTTGCACTCGTCCCCCTACACACTAAGATTCCTGCTGCCTTGATGACATTTTATTATTTTAGTATCTTAATTTCTCCTCTTTTTGTTTCTCCCATCGTCGGTTTCGGTTGACGGAGCGTTTTGTTTACACGTGTCATCGGACTACACTGAGCTGTTGCCAAAACTCAGTAAACAGTCATCACTCTGTAGTCGCTCCCCGGACACGGAGATGTCTTTTCCTTTTTAAATTAGATTTGAACCTGTACAAGGTACCATCATGTGGGACGAGAGTTTAACCCTTAAATGATTATAACAATTGTTGTAGCAGCTGCTAAAATAAGTACTAATTACTCTCAGCATTTAAAAGCGTCTCTTGAGATATTTAACAGGTAAAATCAGGTTTTGTTCCAAAAAGCTTTCTAGATGAGAATCCATTGCTATCTTCTTGCTACGTGAACACACACTTACACACACTTACACACACACACACACACAGTATTTTATGACTGACTATCGGGCCTGTGAAGGTGCAGCCAGTGTTGTTGTGCTGTTTAATTCTCAATCTCTTCTGTAATTATGTTATTTTAAGTTGTTATTTTATCATCTATGACTGTGTTTGATGAAGTCTGCGAGCCGGTGCACTCAAGGTTGTAACTGATCGTTGTACAATATGAGCAGTAGCTACTCGGCAAATGCATTTTATTTTGAAATGAGCAATGATCAAGTTGCACTGGGTGCTTCTGGGGAACCGCAGTAAGTCTGGACTCAGTGTTATCGGTGCGCAGCGGACACTTGGATTTATTTTCTTGCTACATGTGGTTTCATTTTCACATAGTAATATGAAGATTTTTTTTTTTTTTTTAAAGCAAATAAATTCATTGGAAATAGTTTGTTGAGTTATTTTTATGTTCTGTCCAAACACACAACAGTTTGTGGAAATAATATAAGTAAGACTGCAAGTGAGGACTTTGTTTAGTCCATCTATTCTCAACCAGTGTTGAGGAACTACGACCGTAGATCAGGATTCATCGGCAGTGAAGCGTGAGGGCAAGTAGAAACGTGTAGTCACAACAGCGGACAGTGAAATGACACATTTTTAGACCAGATCTCAGTTTTATTTGGGAAGGTAGTCATTGGAAATCTTTTAACTAACAGAAATGTGTCTGGATTGAAATACATGGAAATCCATTTCATGGTTTGCTGGCTTTGGCTTTCCATTGGTCAAATACCAGCTCAGCTGACACTGCGTCTTCAACTCCCATTCCTGTTGCACAAACAAAACAAACGGGTCTTAATGCACTGAAGTACTGCACATAAGACTAGTTTTAATCATATGGAGTCATGAGAGTGCCATAACAATGAATACATCTGTAAAATAATAAGAAAATACATGTGGAAATATAAAGAGGAATAAATAAGTCAATAAATATGTAGAAATATAAAGTAAATAAAATGTGGAAATATAAATATATATTTTATATATAAATATATATTTATATATAAATATATATATTTATATATTAAATATATAATTATATATTTATATATAATTATATATTTATATATAAATATATATTTATATATAATTATATATTTATATATAAATATATATTTATATATTAAATATATAATTATATATTTTATATATAAATATATATTTATATATTAAATATATAATTATATATTTTATATATAAATATAATGCCATTTGTTTATTTTTATCCATTAGGTTTTCCTTGAAGGGCCAACCTGTCAATCAACTGTCTATGGGCGGGCCTTCCTGCACACCAGAATCTGCTTTGACGGGACCTTTTATAAAATAAAAAATATATTCACATCAAGCTTACCAAGAGATTTGAACACGGTTGTCTTCTCTCTGTGGGACGGTTTTGTCCCGTTGATAACATCTCCAAGCTCTGCAAAAACCTCCGCCTAAAACAAGAGGTCGCATTTTATTCTACACATATTCTGCAAAAAAACAATAACACACACTTCAGTTATATCATTGGTGATAAAGCACAATGGCAGACTCACCCCGGAGAGGATGATGTCACCGGACTCGGTCATTGCTCCCTCCCTGCTGTCAGCGTACACCACCGCCTCCTTCATCAACACGTCGTCCAGCTCCCGCCAGTCTGGCCTGCAGGCCCCCACCGCTGCTCGGCAGCAGGAGGTACTCATTGATGCAAATAAAAATCTCACTTGTTTATTTTTCTGTGTGTTAATTATTTCTTCTCACCTGCCACGTGGGCTCCAGGTTTGACCCACTGACCAAAGAGCACCGGCTCTGTACTTCTGGTTACCGTCACGATGGCGTCTGCTCCCCTCACCGCCTCCTCCACTGAGGCGCACACTGTAACCGGACCGCTGACCGAGCGGCAAAACCGCTCCGCTCCCTGTCTGGTGCGGCTCCAGACACGCACCTGTGGCGAGGATCCAGAAAGTCATATTTAGTGTAGTGGCATCAATCTGCTCATCTAACTTCTGCCACACTTATAAACTCTAGACTACCTTTAAGTTCCACAGTTTTAATATTTTGTTAATCGTACCTCTTTAAACAAAAACATTTCTGTGAAGACATCGTAATGACTCAAGGCCTGTTTTCCAGTCCCCAAGATGGCCAGCACCTCTGCTTCAGGACGCATCAGCAGCTGCGTGACAAAAGCACAGCAGGACAGATCCATGAGTCAAAGTCAGAGCGACTTTTTATTATCGAACATGTGAAGGAGGGGAGTACCTTAGCAGAGATGGCTGACACTGCAGCTGTCCTCATGCCTGTGATGACCTCTCCATCCATGACCTGCAGGGTGGAAACATGGCCTGAGGCTGTTAAAGCTGCGGCACCTAAATGTTGCTTATTGTTGCTTTGGAGTAATTCATGCATGCTTTAGTGTTACTCACAGCCTTTACATTCCCATACTCTGGGTCCAGCAGCACCACTGTGGCTTGCACGGCTGGCAGAGTTGAACCATCCTCCCTCTTGTAGAAACACACTAACTTTGTGCTCAGGACTTTGTCTTTCTCCATGTATGTAGGCATCAATAACAGGAAGCTGTAAAAGACAGTATTAGCTTGTTATTAATGTTTCATTTGTAAGTCATCACAATCAAACTACTAAAGGGAAATAACCTGGATGGTGAGCATGAGATGTTTCATTACACACATATTCTTTACATTTCCACTATTGATAGCCTTTTGGGAAGATGTTGAGAAAACCCTAAAGTACGCCTCTGAAACTAGAAAGTCTTTTCTTTAAAATGTGGTGTTAGAACATACATATAACTACATTCATGGCTGACATGTTGGACATGGAAATATGAACTTTTATAACCAGAGATCATAAAATAAAAAATTATACAAGATCTGCAGTAAATAGGATTACATGTTAAACCTGTTTAAACAAGTATAGACAAATGTAATTGACTCTGCAGTGAACAATAGTCTGGAACATGATGAAAAACTACTTGAAATTTAGTATTACATATTAATTTTTGTATTTGTTATGACCACACTTAGTAGCCACAGTCGCCTCCAGGCCTACCCGTCGTGCTTCTGCAGCGGCAGAGAGGTGCGCACAGGCTGGATCACTTCTGCGCGGTCTCGCCTGGAACATTTCCCCAAAGCTTCCTCCAGACGGGGGACCAGCTCCCTGTAACGCAACAGACGCTCCACTTCCTGCTTCCAGATCACAACAGGAGGCCCGGCCATGGCTTCTGCTTCTGGGATTCAGACACCGACTGTGCGTTCGGTCCAAAGTTCGAGCCGCTCATTTGATCAGAGATGCGTTCAAGAGCCTCAGTGAAGGCTCGTTAAACACCGTGCTAGAGGTGATGTGCAGGCACGCGGGGAGCCGGGCTGGATGTTGCCAAAGGAGCAGCACGAGCTCCGAAAGTTGTTCAATCTAGCGAGGAAGATGCACTTAAGTAGACTTCTGAGGTACTTTTACTTTACATGAGTATTTCACTTGAATGCTACTTTATACGCTACAGCTCAGTGAAATATTTTTACTTTTCACTGCACTACTTTGCAAATCAAAGAGTTTACAAACAGAACACATACCTTAATACAATATTATACTGTGCTACAGATTAAATGTGTGGAACAGAACTTCATTTTTCTCACATCACCCCAGATTTATCTGTAGCCCTTTGGAGGTGTCTCAACCCCAAACCTGACTGGACTAAACGACCTAACCAGTTATAAAGTACCGTAATTTTCGGACTATAAACCGCACCTGACTATAAGCCGCAGACGCTAAATTGACTAATTTGTACATATATAAACCGCACTGGGCTATAAGCCGCAGACGCTAAATTGACTGATGTGTATGTAGCCGGTCTGTAGCTGACACCACGATCGACTCTGCGTTGTGTTGTGTAGAACCAGGAAATAACGATGGAGAACTTCTGCCTGTTCAATCAGCATTTATTGTCTCTGACCGTTGGTGTTTTCCTTAATTTGTCCATAAATTACCGTTGAAACAGAAGAAACACATGGAAGTCATCATCATACGGTAACTCCACAGTCGGGGTTTTTGGACATGCACCCCTCTCTTCAGCGTATCCTTCTTTCCGTCTCCCGAAAAAGTGGCGCGAACCCCCAGAAAGTGCCGGTTTCAGGAGTATCCGGTTTCAGGAGTATCAACATAAAAGCATATTTAACAAAATAAGACTCCTCGAAATAAATATATATATTTCCATAATGAGGGTGTCTCACACACTGCCTCGCTCTCGTAATGTCCGTCTGTCTCTCGTACCACTCGCTACTTTTGCGCGCTCTTTCCCTGCATCCGGTGGACTGTAACCTGTAAAATCCATAGATTTAGGAATTCCCCTAGTGGCCGTTAGCTGTAAAAATCCATAGATAAGCCGCACTGTTATATAAGCCGCAGGGTCGCAAAATGGGGAAAAAGTCGCGGTTTATAGTCCGGAAATTACGGTACTTAAATCAGTAAAACGCTGCTTATGCATGAGTTATAACAATCTATTGATGTCACTTATAATATTGCATGGTTAATTTTTGTTGAGAATTAATTAAATTTTACTGATGTATGCTTAAGTAGGAACTCACTTTTAACAATAATGCAGCATTTTAATCTAGTAGCTGGTTGATGTATTACACATTTTAACAGATATTCTCAAATATATTCAAATAAGAGTAACAACTAATTAACAATAAAACCCTTTATTATTAGTATATACCCGTTACATGTAAATAATGTATTAAAGAGATGCGTGTGCACTGTAAGGTATTTGATAATGACTAACATGTTGACATTTCTTATAAGGAGATGCAGCTCGTAACACTCGTCATGAGGATGTTTGGATATCACTTTGTTAGTATCCGGAGTCACATGGTGGAAACACCCTAAGAAAATTAAAATCTAACCCTTCCCATATCCATCGATTCAAATATCACAAATGACTCCTGATATTTTTAAAGTACAACATATGAATGAAAACATTGAAAAGAATAAAACACCAAGATTAAATTAAAAAAGTATTTTATTTATCAGGTGATGCCGTGGCAGACTGATACACTGAAGTGGACTCGCTGTCCTGAGAAGTAAAAAAGAAAAACATCTATATGTTCTTGCCATGCATAACAACTGTTTTATATCAAACAGAGGACAAGAGTATTTGCTGGAACTTGTCTTCCTGTTTTTCCAAGGAGACTTTGTCACAAAAGTGCAACAAAAATTAGACGAGCAGTCTCTCGATCGACAACTGAACAGACTGAATCTGCGGTTTGAGCTGCGACCCCTCCTTTATGGTGACTGAGGTAGCGATGACGGGGCGTGACACCCCACAGGCCCGACCCAGGGCCTGCTTAGAGCGGACAAACACGTACGGGACGTTCTTGTCCTCACAGAGCAGCGGCAGGTGGAGGATGATCTCCAGTGGTTCAGCATCAGCAGCCATCACAATAAACTCGGAGATGCCTCTGTTCAGGGTTTTAGTGGCTGCAGAAGAAGAAAATCAGAGTTATTACAACTTGTTTACCGCTATTACTTTAATGGTAGCTATACACTGATTACATTTATATTGTTTTACGCACTTCAAATCCCCCATCACAACAGTTACATTGCTTTAAACAACCAAACCTTAAATGCATTTCCTTTGTAATCTCATGTTACAGAAACAAGCAGCAAATCCACACATTTGAGAAGCAGATATCTTCTGCTTGAAACAAATGATTAATCAATAATCAAAAAAGTAGGTTTTTTAATTTTCTTCTGATCTGATAATTGATTTACGAATCATTGTAGCTCTACAGGGATGACAGTAAATGTACTTTTCCAGGTCAGGGTCTTTAAAACACACATTGAAGACGTCCAGCTGCGTTTGTTGTTGACCTGAAAGAGACCACGTTTCAGACCTTTCTGATGCTACATCACCTCTGAAAGTGGCAAATAATCCATTTCCCAGTGTGTACGTGAACCCACTGACTAGTTTCATTTTAGTCCTAAAATATATGTTTCCTCACCTTCATTAGCCCCCTTCCTCAGCTGCTTGTAGTTTGAGGCTTGCTGCACCAGGTCCAGGATGGTCTTGGACAGCGTGGCGTCGGCCAGCGGGTAGGCCTTTGGGTTAACTGCGGCTTCAGTCTGGAACATAACACAAATATAAAACCACATTAACAACAGGAAACCAGCAAATACAGCAGACAAACATGAGGATGTTATAAAGTTAGTTCGCTCTGCAGACTAGTTACTTTTAGCGAATGTTAGCTCATAGTTAGCTAGTCTGTTAGCTTGTTAGTTTATTCAGAACCACAAACTCACCATTGTAAATAGTTTGTTCTGGTATTCCGGCCCTCTCGGCGAAATGCTTCACGGAGGTTATTTTTCTTTCACCTCGTTTAGAAAGGACAACAAAACGCGGGATGTTTTTTCTTTAAGTGTTATTTCTGAAGCGCTATGAAGTCTTTAAGCTCTGTTGCATGCAGTCAGTCCAAACGTTCACCACACGTGTGTGATAACCGCACATGCGCACTGGATACACCAGCCGAGAAAACGGACCGGAAGTACTTTTCCCCCCTTTGGTGGTCTTTGTTGTTACGCTTAATGTGTGTGTGTTAAATTATATGGGTAATGTGATTACTTTTTAAATTGTGTCTAATGTGTTAATCTTGATTATACCAATAATATAATAATAACAAAATAACAACAATAAAATATACAAAATCCAATACTGAAAATTATGGTGAAATTTATCAATAATATAAAAACAACAAAAATAATAATAATAATAATAATAGCAGTAAAATATAGTTCTGATTCTGGATAATATAATGACTTGTAAAAGTAGCTTATTTTATATTCTAAGTAGGTATTTCTCTTTACTACAAACTTACTTAATCACAATTTTAACTTCTACATTTGTATTTTACATATATGATTTGATTTGGTAGAAGAGTAACTAAAAAAGCCAAACAATACATTTTCAATCAGTATTATTACGTACAGGCATGTTGTCATCAAATACAAGTGGAAGTATAAATATATATAATATAATATAAATCTTCTGGAGAATATATTTATATCTTTCTTTACTAACAGTTTGAGGTTCATCTCCGTGGCAACAGAGGGCGCACGCTCATTGGCTTAGCGGTACTTTTGCGAACAAGAAACGCGCAGGGCATTCTGGGTAGGGCACTCTGACACGGCAGCCATATTGCTTAAATTGCTCCATCGTCCTGCCTGAAGGAGAGAGGGGAGATGAAGGGGATTCGGGGAATTAGTCAGCTATCCGTAAGGACTCTGCTAACTTATCCTGTATATATGTGTATATATATGTGTGTCATGACAGCTGTACTCGTATTATCGGTTTGTTTCACTGTGTAAATGTCGGACAGTGTAAATATTCAGGGTCGTGTCCGGACAAGGTGTGATGAAGAGCAAACAGGGAAGCAGCTAACGCTAGTCGTGACTCTGCTTCACCAGCACTAACTTAACTGATAACGTTTCTTTACATAATAAAAACCAGGCAGTTCAGGTCGTTAAAGTCATTTGAACTTACTGTTAACTTAAACCTAATTGACTCTACTCAGGGTCTGAGAAGTGAGAGCTAGCTTGTTGTAGGCAGCTAGCTTGTACTTAGCATCCACAACACATTTTGACCTTTTTTATAACGTTACATAAAGTCTATGATGTTGACGTTAGCTAAAGCTTGTGCTGCTCGCTTACCTTACATTTCTATTCTAAGTATATTACCCACATTATTCAACTTTATTTACATTTGAGACTTGTGTTTTGCATTATACAACATAGTCATTAACCAAAAGCAAAACTGCTTTCTATTGTGACAAAACAAACATAATGTGGTGATAAAACATGTATTCCCAGCATGACATGTAAGTGGTACGATTCCCTTTGTGTATAGTAAGAACATAAGGCTTTTAATATGATGTTTGAAATACTAACATACATCTAAAAGTATGTGATTTTACATTTTCTGTCAAACGTCTGAAATCGTTTATCTTTAAAAGATCAGCACGTGCACTTAGTAGCTGTTCTTATGCTTTCATAATACATAACTTCATCAGGAGACAGAGTTTTAGATGTTTAGATGTAGAAACGTAATAAAATGATTCGTTTTGTTAAAGTATGTTGTGCATGAGAAGTGGGTTAAAAATCATGTGAAGAAAATATATCGCCTCTGATATATGATAAAAGATATAATTGTATTTGTAAGTCTGTAATGGTGGGGGAAACCCTGCTGTTGTTGTGTTGGTGACATTGTTCTGTAAACAAAAAAGCATTTAAACGAAATGGGAAACATCAAGCTCAACAAAAAGGATTCTTAACGCAATTATTGTGACAGACCAACTTTGAATATCCGTCACAATATCAATCGATTATAGTCTTTATTGGAGGCTCTGTCTTTAACCATTTTCGTGTTGGAGCTTTCTTGCTAGCTACAGATACTATCTGTAATAGATATTTGACTTGCTTTAATAAATGAGCTGTCCAAATAGATTGTAGAAGAAGAACTCGTCACCAAAAATCTTTTGTTTTGTCCGTATTACTTCCTGTCAATATGACCAAATAGCTTGGCAGCTCCAAAATATATGGAAATGACCTGCTGGTTGCTCGCCACATTTCCTCCAACATAGACCCCTTCACATCTCACCTGTATGTTCACCTTTTATAATAATAATAATAATAATAATAATAATAATAATAATAAATTGTATTTATAAGCGTAAACAGAACTCAAAGTGCTACAGAAGAAAAAACAATGAGCAAAATATACATTTAAAAATAAGATAAAAACATTTGATAGACAAGACAACACTTTGAAATGGTTAAAGTCGAGCAAAATGCTCTGTTAAAAAGATGCGTTTTTAAGCCTGTTTTAAAAGCATCCACAGTCTGTGGTGTCCTCAGATGTTCAGGGAGAGCATTCCACAGTCTGGGAGGGGCAGAGCAGAAGGCGCGATCTCCCATGGTTTTGAGCTTGGTCCTGGGGGGGGAAGGAGGAGCCTTTACAGAACGGACAACCTCACATGCCTCTGATTTACCTCCTTAAACTGTCCTTGCATCAGTCAGCAAGCCAGCAGCAACACATTAGCTGTAATATCCCGCTTTCTCATGTTCTCTATTTTTCCAGACGAGGCTTTACGCGGCCCAGGCTGCCCGTAAGGTGGAATTCACTGGGGCCGCCGCCGAACACGTTAAGTTTCAGCCGCAGGATGTGCAGGTTAGTGGTTGATTACATGTGTTTCTTCTCCACAGAGACGCTTCCATGTGGCTGCAAGAACAAGCCAGTCTCTTGCTCAGCCCCTGGCTGGACTGAAGCTCTCTCCAGGGGCTTCCCACTCCTTCCAGGACGCCCATGTATGTTGGGGGAGTTATGAGGATGGGTTGGCTGGGTCCAGTCAGTGTGGTTTTGGGTTTGAGAATGAAGAGATGATTTGGCATCAAATCATCTACCTGAATGTCCAAATGATCTAAGATGATCTCTTGAAGTGTAAACTGAGGCTTATTGGCTGACACGTTTTAACTAAACGTCTATATGTAATGGAAATGATGAAACTAAAGGACTTCTCTACAGGTGACCAGACTGCCCAGTGGACTGGTGATCGCCTCCTTGGAGAACTATTCTCCAGTCTCCAAGATCGGAGTGTTTGTCAAGGCCGGCTGTCGTTATGAGACCCCTGACAACCAGGGGGTCACCCACCTCCTCCGGCTGGCCTCCTGTCTGGTATGATGCTGCAGCGGTTCTCAAGCTTTTTTCATTAATGTTTTTCCGCAAAACATTTTTTGTAGGAAAAAGAAAAGCCTGCCTTTGAAAATAGGAATATTGAATATAAAATGTGTTTTATCTTGTATTTAAATGTTTTATTTTTTACTTATTATAGTATAATTATTTTAGGAATTATGCAAAACTGATATTTTTTAAATAAATGTACAGAAAACATCTCTTACCCTCTGCAGTATTCCAAAGTACCCCAGGTGTTGGAGAATCCCTCTTATACTGCACAGTTTGCTACAGAATGTACCCAATGTATATTTTGGAGCATGAATATTTACCTTCTGTCCCAGCTTGGTGTTTACTTGCATTATCTGCTTTTCCAGACAACCAAAGGAGCTTCATCTTTCAAGATATGCCATGGTGTCGAGGCAGTGGGAGGCAGCATGAGGTTGGTAACCTCCAAGAAAGGTCATAACAAACATATAAATAGAAGTTTCTTCTTTGATCAGTATTCTTATCTGGACATCTGCATGTTTCTCTGCAGTGTGACTTCATCCAGAGAGAACATGATCTACACCGTCGACTGCTTGAGAGATGACATGTGAGTCTTTGAATAACATGTTTGGATTGATACTAACACGGGGCAGAAACAGGAAGTGTGATATGTCCCATGTTTGTAGTACAAGGAGAAGACATGTTTGGAGTATCTTTTAGACTAGAAGGGTAGTTGTAAACACTTGTACTTTAATGTTGAATTGATGCAAATTACATGAGGGGTGACGGCATAATGTGACAGTCGCTTACGCTGTATTTTGGTGAAACAATAACTGTTTGGTACATAGGAATGTTCCCTGGAGAGGCAGATCACTGACACGTGTTTCTCCCTTTTCATTATCTGTCTGCAGTGACACAGTCATGGAGTTTTTGATCAACGTGACAACAGCCCCCGAGTTTCGGGCATGGGAGGTGAAAGACCTCACGCCCAGAGTGAAGAGGGACAGGGCCCTGGCTGAACATAGTGCTCAAATTGGTGGGCTGTTATTTCACTTCCCCTTTTGGACCTCATCCCAAATATGTTTTTAGATATATTATGTCAACATTTGTTGACCACAGAACTACTTACCTCTTTATTCCCACCTGCTGCTACAGAGTTTAGCCCAACTAATCTCCGAAGATGCCTCTTTGATGCTTGATAATACATGCTGATTGTACATGCTGTTTTCTGAGTACTGCCACAATCCTTAACTCCTTCTTAGCTATATGCTACTGCAAAGATGGCAGAGCATCCAGCGTCTAGTTTATGAAGTTGTTTTATCTAATTGTTGGTGAAAAATGTCATCAAAAGTCTGATTTACACACAAATCTGTTATTTAAGTGACAGAGCAGATGGCATTAGACCGCTGGACCACATCCACAGGCAGATATAATGACTTATCAATTAAGAAGACATCACACATGTTGGCTTTAACATTATTGAATCATGATCATGCCTCTTTCCGTGTTTTCCAGGCATTATCGAAGCTCTGCATGAAGCTGCCTACAAGAACGCTCTCTCTAACTCCCTGTACTGTCCTCAACACATGGTTGGCAACATCCAGTCTGAACATGTAAGTATTTTGTAGTGTTTATTCTTTAAACTTCAATATACCCGTTGAAACCGTTCTAATGTTTGTACTTTCTTTCTCCAGCTGCACCAGTTTGTCCAGAACAATTTCACAAGTGCAAGAATGGCTCTCGTTGGGCTTGGTAAGAGTCATTATACCGTAAACATAATATCCCTAGAATGATAGCAGTAGTCTTTGAACTTAATGTGTTTTATACGACGTAAATCACGGCGATCGTTTGTTTCATAAAGTTTACTTTGAATCATAAATCAACATTAGAACACTGCGAACAGTATCCATATGTGTTGCATTAAGCCTTTAATTCTTTTATTTTTTAACTGTGGTCAATAAGCAGTTTGCTGCACGCACTGACGAGTTATATTCATAAATAAAAAAAGAGTACCTTATTTAATTTGATGAATCCCTTTTTTGACGACAGACATTTAAAGCTTTATTGTAAAACCTCAACAGCCCTGAATGTGAAACACAAATGACTGTCAGTAACATACCTAGTGTTTTCTCTAAATGACCAAAAGTTCCGTCTTTCCTTCAGGTGTGGACCATGAGGTGCTGACGCAAGTTGGAGAGCAATTCCTCAACATCCGCAGTGGGGCAGGCACCACGGGGGCCACGGCTCAGTATCGTGGAGGTGAGCTGAACTGCCGACACCAACAAGTTGCAACATCTGGAGTTTCCCTACAGCTGTAATACTTGTAACACCCTGCATCCCTCTCTCTCTCTCTCTCTCTCCCTCTCTAGGTGAGGTTCGTCTGCCCGGCATCAGCAGTCTGGTCCACTCAGCGGTGGTGAGCCAGTCAGCAGCAGCGGGCACCAGCGAGGCTCTGGCCTTCAGTGTGCTGCAGCATTTACTGGGAGCTGGTCTGCATGTCAAGAGGGGCTCATGCGCCTCCAACAAACTGGTCCAGGGTGTTTCCAAGGTCACTGCTGACCCCTTTGATGTGAGTGATTGCCAGTTCTTAATATAAATGCTTCATACACCGGGGTCTTGACTGGCTTGAATCAAACTTTCAACAGTTTCTGTAAAAACATTTCACATTTCCTTTTTTTGTTTTTTTACCTCAACAGGTCAGTGCTTTCAATTCAAGCTACTCTGATTCCGGTCTGTTTGGGGTTTACACCATTTCCCAGCCTGCAGCTGCTGGTGGTGTGAGTATCCCATAGTTATGACAAGAGTCTCTTCATATTATAACGGTAAGATGTCTTTATGTAACGTCTGTCCTCTGTCTCTGCAGGTGATTAAGGCCGCTCTTGCCGAGGTGAAGTCTGTCGCTGATGGTGACGTCACCGCTGCTGACCTCACTCGGGCCAAGTAAGACAAACAAGCGGAGACACGACTTTAATATGATGCCTCTTTCATACAATGAGCATAAAGACTGACGAGAGGGAAACAGCTAGCATGGATCTGTCCAAAGATAACAAGAAATGTAGAACTGTTGCTATTACACCCAGTGTTTTAAACAGATTAAAGAAACATGATATAATGTTAATTAGTGAGCTTTAGTGCTGCTGGTGGGCAGATTTAGTTTGTTGCTTTGGACAAACAGTATCTGTTAGAGAAACAGAAACACTGATGCAAACTGGACCAATTAAAACATCTCATTGTCCCCTCATACTTTCAGAAGAAAATACATCAAGTTAAAAGTTTCCCTGATGAGCTTTTGTTTGTTTTCTCCGCAGGGCCCAGCTGAAGGGGCAGTTCCTGATGTCTCTGGAGACTTCGGAGGGTTTTCTGGAGGCCATGGGCTCTCAGGCTCTGGCCGAGGGATCCTACAGCTCCGCCGAGGAAGTCTCCAAAAACATTGACAACGTCTCCTTGACTGACGTCTCCAACGTAAGACGTTTGGCTCAGGATTTGGACGCAGTCCTATATTACAGAATCCATCTCAGTTAGATCGTTTTTTAGGATTTGCTGTGTGAAAAAATATGTTTTGTCGTTAATAATGGTGCTCTTAACTTTCTTGCTGTTTTATTTTCAGGCCGCCAAGACATTTGTGACAGGCAAGAAGACTATGGCATCCAGCGGCAACCTCATAAATACACCCTTCTTGGATGAGATCTAAAGCCCTCCTCATCACCTCATACTGCAACTCTGAAGGCGAAGCAGAATTTGTTCCCTCTACATTTGACGTTTGACAAAAACGGAAACGAGGCAGAGGTTCTGAGGGACATAATGTCATAACACCTCTGGTTATTTATCGGTGTTGTAACAGTATATTTTTAGGTGATGCTGCTTTGGCGCATCACAATGTTGTGCTCCACTCATCTGTCCACATTGACTGTATAGCTGATGTAAAATAATGAATAAATTCTATCTACCTTACAGAAGTTTAAGTGTTTTGTTATGTTTTTTTATCTTGGATACTTTCACATTTCTCGCTTGTTCTGGAGCTTTTGGTTGAATCAGACTAAATAAGAATGAACTGGCAAGTCAACAAGGATGAGATGTCCAAGAAGTGCTTAAAATCATGAACATTTTAAACATCTCTTTATTTTTTCTGTTGCACATTTCGAGTATTAGAAAGAAAAAGTTGACTGCATCAGTATGAGGGTGTAACCTAAAGTGCAATATGTGCTCAGATATGTTTTAGGACATTATTTAAATGCTGCTGCATAATTTATGATGATTCAAAAAAAATACCAGCGGCGATATTTACAGATTTTCTCGCGAGAGTTGTGCACTACAGGCATGGAGACGCGAGCTGCCTGAATTTGAGAGGACAGCAACGTCTTGCAGAAAACACTTGCGGTGCGCTTCAGAAGCTTTTTAAAGAAGTAAACTGGAGATATTCAGCTTATGAGTGTAAAGATTTGACGCTCCAGAGAAGAGTCATGGGCGGTGTTTCCCGTCTGTGTGCGTCCTCCAGAGGAAAGAAAAAGCTCCCATATGGGGGGAGAGAGCTCGGGGGCTCCATGCAGGAAACAAGTCGACTACATGCATGAATCCGTGTTCACTGCTGGAGATTGAACCAACGATTAAAAACACATTCTGCACACATCACCAGGATGTGGTGGAGCATCCGGAGCTAAGTGATCCATGAGCCCGGGCAGCGACCCTCTCCTCCTGGGCTGGAGAAGCGCCAGTGTCACCGCCTGGGACTATCCGTACCCCTTCACTGTCTGTCACCGCATGTTGCCTAACCCTAGCTGGCTTTAGACTACTACATGTCCCGCCTCCCTTTAGGTGACACTCACTCACACACACACACACACACACACACACACACACACACTCCGAGCTGCACTTGTGTCCACCGACATGGATAAACTCACCGTGATATCAGGATGCCTCTTCCTCGCTGCAGACATCTTCGCCATCGCCAGCATCGCCAACCCGGACTGGATCAGCACTGGAGAATCATCTGGTAGGTTTGTTTATTGCCAGGATGAAAGACATCTGTTTGTAGGGAAGAAGCACATTCAGTAATCAGTAAACATGTCCTACACTGTGTTCAGTCACTTAAAAGGCAACAGTTGGACACACACATTGATAAATTATAGATAGTGTATGAAGTTTGCTTTTGAATGAAGAAACTTCCAGTGGTGAAATGTTAAGCATTAGCATCAAAATATACTTAAAATACTGAAAGTAAAAGTATTATTTCACTATTTCAGAATAACACATTCTTATTTTAACTTGTGAACACAACATACTTTACTTAATGCACACACGCAATGTACTTAACTTACATGTGTAACTTAAGTTACGTAACAAAATTACTTATTTAAACCCAAACCATGATCTTTAAAAACCTTTCAACAAATCATCACTAAGGATAATATTTAGAAATGTAACTTTCATATGTTTTGTTCTGGATTAAATTAAGTTATCAGTTATCAACTAGGATCATTTTAAAGACAATAAAGATCATTTGTTGGAAAGCAAATTGCATTTATTGCGGTCAACCCTAGAATTAAATCGTTGAATACAGTCGTCAGCCTCCCTGGTTATTGCAATAAAGTAATATTCAGATGCAAAGTACAAAAGCTAAACATTGACTAACACTGATGCAAAAGACAAACATTACCACTGCAGTGTATGCACAGCTGTTCTTGTCAGCCTCCATCTTGATGCAGAGGTAAGCATGTCACCGGCGTGCACAGTAGTTATTACAGGATTTCATTTGTAGTAAAAGATGCTGACTGCCACTGCAAGTTGAGTACATAACAAGCAGCTTTTTGTCGCATAATTAAATGAGTAACGATGCACCAAGTCTTTCCCCTCTAAATGGTCATGAACAACATGGACTGTAGTTCAGAGCAACTCACACTCTGAAGGTTTTACCTCCCGGTCCCACGCAGGATCCGACAGTGTGAAATGATTGTACTTACTGTACTAAAAGCTTTTTGTTCCTGTTTAATTAGCCAGGTTGTAATTACCCGAAGGCACTCAATGCAGGAAGTGTTATTTGGGAGTGAAGATGTGAGACTTTTAATTAGGCCTCCTGGGAGAGTAATGCTTTCAACTTTCCAGAGAGAATAAAGCTCCTTAGGCTCATGACGTATGTAGAAGTACAAAACTGATGTGTTCACGAGCTGCCCTATTGTTCCTAGTGCCTTTCCATCTAGCACAAGGTCGATATGCATGCCTGTTAGCACTCTGTGTGTGTGCGTGAGTGTGTGTGAGTGTGTGTGAGCATGTGCACTTGGTGTGTTTGTGTGCTTTAGTGTTGTACGGAACGGAGAAATGTGATGGAGCAGGAGAGTGTCTGAGTTTAAAAAGTGTACACTAAGTACAGGTTAGGGTTGTCCACTTGAGACACACACACACACACACACACACACACACACACACACACACACACACACACACACACAGTGTAGTATTTAGGAGGATCTATTAGCTATTAGAGTCTGACATGTTGCACCGACATGTTTCTACAGTAGCCAAACCAAACTCGCTCTAGAGAGGGTCTTTCACGCTTGTACGTTACCTGAAGGCCACAGTAGACTCCCCGACACGCTTGGAAAGGGAGGTGCCACTAAATCCTACACATTGGACCTTTTGAGTTTTATAACATCAGCTATTTGTGTCGTCAGCAAATGTTTCGTCTGTTAAAGAAGTCTTGGACGGATTCTTTTCCATTCAATGTTCCAGAACATAACGGGACATTTCCTGTATAATACACAAGTAATACCTGAAGTACCCATTACTGATGATGAAGTACGGTTCTTTGAAAGGAGCAGTCTCTCATGGCTCCGTTTCTTCTTTTCCTTTTGTCATGTGATGAGGTAAATGAAGTTTTATCACATTTTCATCAGAAACAAAAGCCACTTTCCACAATGTCATTTGACAAAAACACATTTCTGGAGTCCAGTAAGCGGGGAAATGAAAACAGTCTCTACATTGTCCCCCACCCTGCGGCATGAAAGGATGTGTTGAGAGGGAACAGGATGTCCCGTGAAAGGGGGGGAAAGGTCAGCCTGCAGGAGGATGTGGTTCAGCCTGGTATCATCACCCAGCACTATAACCACGATCAGGAACTGAAGCTAATGATAAATATTTAAAGAGATGATGGATATGGGAATATCATTATGAGCAAGAATAAAATCTGTTAGGTCCGTCATTTTACACATGTTTACAAATACTAAGCAGTTAAATGTAAACTACGGGGTCTTAATGGCTGCAAGTAACAGGTGTTTCTTCAATAGCACCTCATTTTATGTCACTTTCCTCCAAATTAAAAGATGTTTCAGTGCTTCCACATGTTTTTCCCTGCACTCTTTGTGATATAGATTACTTGTAACATTAGCCATCTTGACAATTATGTTAATTCTACAGTTTAAATTGCTCTGAATAAATCCATATAACGTATACAGCTCCTCTTTCTTCTGTGTCTGCTTGGCAGGCACTAACTGCTTGCTGAGGATAATAAGAAAGGAGGGAGACAAAAGAATAAATGAAGGGGAGGATTTAATTGTTTGCATTTATATGCATGTGTGTGTGTGTGTGTGTGTGTGTGTGTGACGTCACAGCACCCACCAGGCTGTGTGAGGCTGTCAGTCGGGTCTCTGCACTTTTATTATGGTTGAAATACCATCTTGAATGATGTGTTGTTTCGTGTGGAGCCAGGCTTATGTTTGAGTCATTGGATCTCAATGAGGTTTAACGACAATATTTTTCAGAAATGTATCAAATGACAATGTAGTGTTGAACCCACTGAGAATATCACCCCAATCTGCAGCTCCCCTCGACTTTACTGAGCCTTTTAATGCAAGTTTCCGCTCGTTGTTTAGCTCTCTGGTCCACAACGTTACTGTTCTGGTTCACGCTCAGAACTTAAAAACTGGACATTGAAGCCCTCGCCAAACAAGTTCACAGAATGCTGATTAAGCTCATTGTTAGTTTCTCCGACTGAGCACCACCCGCTGAAAGAACCCTGGCGGAATATATTGAGTTCACGCAGGACCCCATCACTTCCAGGGCCTTTAATATAAGTTTATGTGGTGACATTTTGTTTACTTTCTCTGTGTGGAAGTTTTACCTTCTGCCTTTATGTGCATCCGTTTCCCTCCAGGCTCTATGACTGTGGGTCTCGTCCGGCAGTGCCAGACCATCCACGGCCGAGACCGGACCTGCATCCCCCCGCAGCTGCCCCCCGAGTGGATCACCACGCTCTTCTTCATCATCCTGGGCATCATCTCGCTCACCGTCACCTGTGGTCTGCTGGTGGTGTCACGCTGGCGCCGCGAGGCCGCCCGATACGCCCGATGGATCGCCTTCACAGGGAGTAGGTGTTCGCTTTCATCCTCCTCCATCATAACCAGCTCTCTTTGAATCAATAGTGTCAAATTGCACGTGTAATTTTCATATTAATGCACCTCCACGTCCATGCAGCGTCTAATCCACACTTTATATATAGAATAAATGACTTTCCAGGGTCGAGGACAACTGTCAGCCAACAGGAAGCGGGAAACGTAAAGTTGAGAGCGAAAGACTGGCATTATCTTTTTCCTTTAAAGCATCAGCAACCTCGGTATACATAGATGTTCTGCGTCCCGTTTGCAGCCGTTACATAACAGGATGTATGAATATTAAAGTTGCTTTCATATCATGTGGAAACCTTTTAGCTGTAAAGCAGCACGTCGGGGTCAGAAATGAACTGCCCATTATAGTTTATAAAACGTGAAAGTAAGAGATGCCGCTTGAGAATCTCCTGTGAAATAAATGGAATTATGCGTTTCATTTTCAGGAAAGCTTTTAGTCTGGTAATTATGAACATCTTGAAAAGGGAAGTGCAGAGGAGCTCGAATGGGCCGGTTTCTATTATTACAGGACAGGGCAGAGCAGGAGCCGTGCTTCACTTGGCTCCAAATATAGAAAAGTATGAAGCAGGTGCTCACGAGTAGATCATCGATACCAAGGACCGTTTCTCAAAACACTTATTCAATCCTGAAAGCTGCATTAAAAAGGTGGGAAAGAAGTGTTTTGGGGTTGACATGAAAAACCAAATATTTGATGGTGTTACGTGCTGTAGTGTGTGTGGGTGTGTCTCTCTCTCTCCCTCTGCTTAACTCCCTCCAGGTGCAGCTCCCTCAGGTGCACAAAAGGCTGGGAGAGGGGGCAATAGGAAGTCTCTCTTCTCCTGCCTGGTTGCTGAGATTGGTCCTCGACCGTGTTGGAGTTATTAAGGAGCTGTGCAACAGAACAGGGAACTTGTGGAGTTGCTTTGTTCTGCCATATCTGGTGTGTCGCTTTCTGTTCAGAAAGTTGTTTTGCCTCTTTGTATTGGCTGGGGAGCTTTACTTCGGATGTGAATTAAATGCTCTTTGTTTTTGCTTTACAAAATGGGTTGCCTCGTTTTCCTTTCTTCACCCGGGTTATTTTATTTCTAGTTGTTACTTCTCCACCCTCCTAGACCAATAGGAACGTAACAGATGGACCAAGAGTTTTTGTGTCAGAGGTACCCTCGCAGTGATTGACATTCAAACCATGTATCCATTAGTTTTAGCTTTATATTTCAACTCTATTACTTGTAGCTTCTTTAATCCATTAGCCTGCTTCAAGCTAATTCACTTTGTATCCTTTACTTTGAGTTATTTAACCATTTAGTACTTTTGGCTAACCATTTCACCCATTTATTCAATACGTTTAGCTATTTTCATATAGTTATATATTTTTAGTGCCTTTGGTTTAGCATTACTTTTGGCCAACTGTTTGTTAATTCAAGCTAACGTTTTAAACTTTATCCATTATTTATTACTTTATCTATTTCAACCATCCATTACTTTTAGCTAATTTAACGGTTTATCCATTACTTAACCTTTTATCAGTTACTTCTAGCTAACGTAACAGTTTAAATGCTTATCTATGAAGTAATGTAACTATTTAAAGTGTTTATCCAGTACTTTGAGGTTACTGTTTCAACGTATTTGCTGGCTTGATAACTAGTTTCCTTGCACCCTCTACACAAAGTGTTCTGGTGTTACAGCTGGTCTGATATTTCAAATCCTAATTTCTGTGTTTTTCCAAATGTGTAGTACTCCTGGTTGGGAATGGTTGGTCTCGAGGGGAAGTTAATCTTCTTTCTGTTCTTTCCTCTATCACAGTGGTCCTGTTCTGCATGGCTGCTCTCATATTCCCCATCGGCTTCTACATCAACGAGGTTGGAGGACAGCCATATAAGCTCCCCAACAACACAGTGGTGGGCTCCTCCTACGTGCTCTTCATTCTGTCCATATTCTTCACCATCGTGGGACTGCTGTTTGCTGGGAAGGTATGCCTGCCTGGCTGACCTCCTCCTCTTTTTTGTATCTTTGGAAGAACACTACCACTGGAGGCAAACATGTGTTACAATCGCCTCTTCCGTTGCCAGTGTTGGAAGTATCGTTGAGGTGAAACAAAACTGAGAAGCACCCGTTTGTGTTTTCCCTTTTGGATGAATTGTCATGGGAGTCGATATCATCGCGTCACATCTGTTCAGAGCAGGCGCAGAGAGCTCGGACATGGCCCTCACCATCGACGTCCTGAACAATGAGTAGGAAGTAGGGGAGCCCTGCTGTATTACCTGTCATCTTAAGCCTCATCACATCAACCAAGATGCACACTGACATGTCAGCCAGTCGCCTCCAATATGATGGAAACTCTTCCCTGACCAAAGCTACATGGAGCAATCTGTAATATATTCAAGAAAAGTTTCCCTTTATTGCCACATTTTATTTATTTATGTTTTTATTTTTTTGTAAAGGTATGTATCCCAGAGAACAGTATGTGGTGGATCACTTTGCCTTAAAGAGCTGTTAACCTTAAAATAACTATTGTTGAGTTGTAATGTTTTGGGAACAACAATTGTGGATAGATGAAATGATTCAACACCAAAATGTTTGAACTGGAATGTAAAATGGGGCAACATCTGTCCATTCATTCAAGGATCATTATGGGGTTGAGAAATATAAAGGTGTGTCTGTGATGTGTCTGGTCCCTCTATCACAGCTTTGTTCCTTTAGTGATGTCGTGAACGTACCTTTTTGAGCATTTCCAGTTGTTTTAACACTGTACCAAGAGATGACTGAATCTATGAGTAGTTTGTTTTATATATTCGAAGCACTGTGATGTTCTTGAATGAGAATGGAAGATCTCATCTCATTAAAAAAATTACTCATTTGAATACTGATGCCTCATTAATTTCGTTAATATAAAATCGCAAAAAATAAGGCACATCCTTTCTCAAAACAATTCTACTAGTCCATGCATTAGTCACTTCTAGGAGGGAATAATTCCTTATCAGGCTGTCCCATAAGAATCCCATAAGACTCTCCAGTGGATCAGAATCCTGCAGCACGTGTATTGACAACAACTAGGAAACATCATATTTCTGCCATTTTATCTGCTCTGCACTGACTCCAGGTAAAATCCAGAATAGAATTTAAAATCCTTCTCCTCACCTGCAAAGCCCTAATGGTCAGGTGCCATGTTGTCTTAAAGAGCTTATAGTACCTATTACCCCACTAGAGTACTACGCTCTCTGAATGCAGGTTACTTGTGGTTCCTACAGTCTCCAAAAGTAGAAGGGGAGCCAGAGCCTTGAGGTATCAAGGTGCTCTCCTGTGGGACCAGCTCCCAGTTTGTGTTCCCAAAAAGTCGCTTAAGACTCTTCAGTTGATCCAAAATGCAGCGGCACGTATATTGACAAGAACAAGGAAACGGGATCATATTACTCCTGTATTAGCTGCTCTGCACTGGCTCCCGGTAAAATGCAGAATAGAATTCAAAATCCTTCTGACTTACAAATCAATTAATGGTCAGGCTCCAGCATATCTAAAAGATCTCATAGTACCTTATAAACCAACTAGAGCATTGCGCTCCCAGACTGCAGGGTTACTTGTGGTTCCTAGAGTCTCTAAGAGTACAATGGGAGCCAGAGCCTTCAGCTATCAAGCTCCTCTCCAGTGGAACCAGCTTCCAGTTTGTGTTCGGGAGGCAGACACACTCTCCACATTTAAGAGCAGGCTAAAGACTTTCCTTTTTGATAAAGCTTATAGTTAGGGCTGGCTCAGGTTTGCCCTGGATCAGCGCCTAGTTATGCTGCTATAGGCTTAGACTGCCGGCGGACACCTCCCTGCTCTCCTCCTTCTCTTCCTCTCTCCTCCCCTCCCTCTCTATCTGTATGCATTATGTAAATGTATGTTACTAACTCATCATCCGGGGCATCATCCCCGGAGTGTCTGTCTCTCATGTGGCAGGTTGCCACTGATAAAGTTTACGTCAGGATCATGAATCGTGGCTGCGCCTGCTGCCCTGGTCCTGCTGGACACCGGGAAGCCTTATTGACATTTTCCTGGATTCATCCAAACTTTCTCTTTTTCAACACATAATTTCTGTCAAATGTTGTATTTGTACTATGTTGTTTATCCTGTACACACGACATCTACTGCACGTCTGTCCGTCCTGGGAGAGGGATCCCTCCTCAGTTGCTCTCCCTGAGGTTTCTTCCATTTTTCCCTTTAATTATGGGGTTTCTTTTAGGAAGTGTTTCCTTGTGCGATGCGAGGGTCTAAGGACAGAGGGTGTCGTAACCTGTACAGTCTGTAAAGCACACTGAGACAAATGTAGAATTTGTGAAATTGGGCTATACAAATAAATTTGATTTGATTTGATTTGATAACTGGAAGTTGTGGAATTTGAATTAAGCTAACGTTAGCTAACGTCACAATAACAAACTGTGTTAGCGTTAAGATTACATAAGACATACATGAGTGACTTACAACAACTATTAAATATATATATTAAAGTATATAAACTATATATATTAAAGTATATAAAGTATTTAAAGCTGTACTCACCCAGTCCTACAGAAGTTAACGGGTTTTGTTTTGAGGATCTTTTCTGTTTAGCTCACTAACGTCTCGAGCGTTGAGAGTACTCCGTGTCCATGGTAACAGCCTGACGTGATGACGTGTGACACGTTGCCTTCACGTGCTCTCAGAGATAATTAAACTTTATACACACGGTGTAGATAACGAGGACGTTCATTGTTTAAAGTCAGGAAAAGACCATTCTGGTATATTGAAGCTACAATATTGTGGAAAGTTTTCAATATTAAAAAAGAGATCAAGAAGTAAATAATCATACGAATGAAGTAATTGAACCAACAATGTGAGAAATAAATTAAGAAATCATTCAAACTCAATAACATTACTTTATTGGATATAGTTTTTATTTAACTTTTAAAACCAAAAGATATTGCTTAAAGTTTGCATCTCTAACAAAGTGACAGCATACGAATAATACATGTAATTATTTTCTATACATCTCATTTGAAAAACATTTAATTTGAATGAAAATATGTTTTAAAGCTTTTTCACGACATCGACAAACAGTCTAAATGCCACAGATATTAAGTTTATATTATTTGACAAAGAAAAGCATCAACTCTTCATATTTGAGAAGCTGGAACCAGTGAATATTTAGCATCTTTGCTTGGAAGATGTTACAGTCACATAAATAAAGTCACTTACATTTCAGAATATTGTGAAACTGCCTGTTATAAAGCCCCAGAGACAAAGAAAATTAATTAAAATCTCATATTTTAATCGCCATGCATGTAATTATTTGAAGATATTCTAACACATAACAGCGAGACAACAACACATTTTTTGATGCAATATTACTCTCAAATTAAGAAATTATTTTCTTTCTCCTGAAAATAGATTTGAAAGTTTCTTCACAACATTAAAGGTCATCTTTTGTATTGGTGTTTATTTCACTGGAGTTGCCTTAAGTGAAACATTATTTTATCTTATAGTTTATTATCATATTTGATCTAATCTAATCATATAAAATGTCATAAAATAGTAAAACATTCCTGTCATTATATCACACAGCCCTAGCAGATAAATGCAACCGTCTAAAGAACACAGATTCATGATCATATATAACAAAGAAAAGCATCAAATCTATCAAAATAGTTGCGACTAATCGACTAATCAGCTGATTGTCCAGCTCTATTCTGAGCAGTTACATGACGACTTTGAGGAAAGAAAGAAAAACCGACACAGAGATTCCACATTAAAACTCATCCTTCTTATTATTCTTCTCCTCGTAGAAGACTTTTCCATCAGGCTGCTTATTCCAGGTCACTTTGATGTTGTCATCCAATCCCTGGTCCCTCAGCTTCTGTTTGATCTGAGATACAAAACTCATCATCATCATCATCATCATCCTTATCATCCTCATCCTCATCACTCAAATAGAGAGATGACATCCTGCATATTATTTATTATTCTTTTAGTCCTGTCCTGTATATGGACAAAGTGTTGTAATGTATAATGGATACAGCTTTTGAATGTAATTTACTGAATGTTCTTATTTTGCTGAGTTTAATACGTTTAAAAACTGAAGTTATTATACTTGGCCCTAAACGCCTCCAAAACGCATTTTCCAATGACATAGAAGCTCTGGATGGCATTAATTTGGATCTGTCGTTTAACTCCCACATAAAACAAATCTCAAGGACTGCCTTCTTTCATCTACGTAACATTGCAAACATAAGACACATCCTGTCTCAAAATGATGCAGAAAAACTAGTCCATGCATTTGTTACTTCAAGGCTGGATTAATGCAACTCATTGTTATCAGGTTGTCCCAAAAAGTCGCTTAAGACTCTTCAGTTGATCCAAAATGCAGCGGCACGTGTATTGACAAGAACAAGGAAACGGGATCATATTACTCCTGTATTAGCTGCACTGCACTGGCTCCCATAGTAGATGGGATCTCATAGTAACTTATAAACCAACTAGAGCATTGCGCTCCCAGACTGCAGGGTTACTTGTGGTTCCTAGAGTCTCTAAGAGTACAATGGGAGCCAGAGCCTTCAGCTATCAAGCTCCTCTCCAGTGGAACCAGCTTCCAGTTTGTGTTCGGGATGCAGACACCCTCTCCACATTTAAGAGCAGGCTAAAGACTTTCCTTTTTGATAAAGCTTATAGTTAGGGCTGGCTCAGGTTTGCCCTGGATCAGCCCCTAGTTATGCTGCTATAGGCTTAGACTGCAGGGGGACACCTCCCTGCTCTCCTCTTCCTCTTCCTCTCTCCTCCCCTCCCTCTCTTCTTCTCTCCTCCCCTCCTCTCTTCCTCTCTCCTCCCCTCCCTCTCTATCTGTAAGCATTTATGTAAATATATGTTACTAACTCATCATCCGGGGCATCATCCCCGGAGTTTCTGTGTCTCTCATGTGGCAGGTTGCCACTGATAAAGTTTACGTCAGGATCATGAATCGTGGCTGCGCCTGCTGACCTGGTCCTGCTGGACACTGGGAAGCCTTATTGACATTTTCCTGGATTGATCCAAACTTTCTCTTTTTTCAACACAACATAATTTCTGTCAAATGTTGTATTTGTACTATGTTGTTTATCCTGTACACACGACATCTATTGCACGTCTGTCCGTCCTGGGAGAGGGATCCCTCCTCAGTTGCTCTCCCTGAGGTTTCTTCCATGTTTCCCCTTTAATTATGGGGTTTCTTTTAGGAAGTGTTTCCTTGTGCGATGCTGAGGGTCTAAGGACAGAGGGTGTCGTAACCTGTACAGTCTGTAAAGCACACTGAGACAAATGTAGAATTTGTGATATTGGGCTATACAAATAAATTTGATTTGATTTGATTTAAATATCTCTTCATGTGTTTCCCACCTCTTCTGTCTCTTGTACTGCTGTAATGTGAATTCCCCCTCTTGTGATCAATATAGTTTGAATACGCTTTAAAGATTCATCTGGTTGTTCTGTTTCTTCCTAAAAGTATAAAACATGATTTACCTTCAGCAACATGTTCTCCAGCACAGCAGGGTCGTTCAGATCCAGAGAGGAGCTTGACTTCACCCTCAGTTTGAACACTTTTATGTCTTGCTTTGGAACTGAAAAAACAAACACACTTCATCAGTCACAACATTTATTGTTGGTTCTTCTTTCAGCAGACTCAGTTTTTCCATATAATTTTGGCATTCCTCTGGATTTCATGTGTTTAAACAGTGACAGGGAAAATGTGGTATTTTCAACATTAAGTCAAAGTGATCATCTGCATATGATCAACATCATTAGTTCAATGTTATCATCCAGAATTTGATATTTTGTGTTGTTCTCGTTATATTATCATTTGGGACATTTGATGCTAAAGTAAACTTAAATCTAAATACTATTTGAATCATGTGTTACCACTCACGTGGACTGTAGCAGATGAACGGTATCTTCACATCACAGGGAATATCCTCCCATTGTCCAGAGGATTTGAAGTTTGCAGCCCCACAAGCCTCATTCCCATTGTTGTCAGGTTCCCCAGTCTTCCAGAAGCTAAATGTCGAGTTACTTCCATCCGACCACTTCCAGGAGTCTCTGGAAAGTCCGATCCAGGATGCGCCCTCAGTAGGTAACAGATCGTGTATCTTCTGGTTCTCTGCCATGTTCCTCACACTGGCCAGGTCTGTGTAGTTTGCTCTGCAGTAGCTCTGGGCCTCAGTCCATATCATCGGGATGTTGATCAAGACAAATGTCACATTCGGTCCTGAAAATGGACGACAGTGAAGTTCTGTGTAGAGGCACCATAACATACAGCCTGCCATCAGTGCCACATCTGTGGTGCCTTTATAATATATAATATATGATCTTTAAATCACTGATATATAAGAAATCACATCAATGAAGTCATTCATTTGTAAAAATAAAAATGTAAGACATCATTTTAATAAATGTTATTGAGTATTTCTTAACAGTCTCTCCACATGAATATAAATATGTGGAGACAGACGGTCTGTGGGCTGAGATCCAAGTCAGGCCTGCGTCCACCAGCCCTATGCAGCTACATGGACAATCTTACCACCTTCTCCAGACGGCAGCTTGCACAACCAGGCTCCTGAAAGAACTTGAGGAGCCTCTCAGTTGGGCATGAATGAAAATCAAGCAGGACAAGTCCCTGAGCCCTCTCAATCCTTCTACATACGACACCCTCCTGAGTCCCAGAAATGTACGGCTCAGAAGTAACTAACCATCTCTGCAACGCTCCCAGCTGATGACCCTGCAGCTGGTCCAATGGCAATGGGGGAGGAGCCACAGGCAGCAATGCTAGCAGGTAGCCAATACCTTTGCTCCTATATGTTTACTTATTATTTTTAGACTTTGAATTGTACTAACCTGTATAAATTGATTGACTGATAATATAAAGCTTCAAAACATAAAAATAATAATAAGGCAAAGAGAAGAAGAGAAGGGAAACTTCACAAGTTAGTATTCAAACCTCTGACATCGAAGCACATTGACCACAAATAATCTTCACATGAGTGGTCCCCCCATTTTCCAAAACTAGTAATGGCTGTGCAGTGTTGTTTTGATAATCTGTTGTTTGGTTGTCTACGAATCCATCGTCTGAAGTCTGTCTCCCCGGGTTTGTAGAAACTTCTGTCTGACAGTGACCACCTCCAGCTGTCCAGGTCATCGTAAAGACCTATCCAGGCCAACTGAAAGCAATATTTCATTGAGATATAAAGAATTAGACCCTGCTCTAGCTTTTGTTCAATGCAACATATTTACATAAACTTTGCATTCACAGTCTTGATACTGCCCATCAGTCTGATCCTCTACGACTGTATTACAGGATTTCATGATTCCTTTGGCTCAACTTTTATAACATTTGAGTTTCATTTTGAAAAACTCTTAAAAGGACAGGTTCACACTTTTTGTTTCTTAAAACAATATTCAGGTGTCATATAACATAGAAACATGTTTTGCTTCATCATTCCTCCTCTTCACACTGGACTATAAGAGATACTCTTGTAAAGCACTTTAAATGTACGCAATGAAGGATAACGTCCACTGCAGCTCAAAAGGGAAACACAATGAGGGAGTTTTATACTAAAACACTTTATACTTCTACTCGACTACATTTTAGAGACGCTTTGTACTTTTTACTGCGATACAGTTTAGTTATTAGTTACTATGTCGGGTCAGATTTTAAAACTTTCAAACCACCAACATAATTATTAAAAATGACTTTGAAATGAAAGAGAGAGAAAAGTGAACTTACGTCGCTGTAATCTGGGTTTTTCATTCTGTTTGAATCCCACATGTCGATCAGGGTGTTCACATCCTCCATGTTGTGTACAGTGACCAGGTCCGTGTATTTCTCTCTGCAGTAACTTTGTGCTTCAGTCATGGTCTTCAGATCATAAATAAAATGGTACTGACGTTCAGCATGTGATGAGACAGCACACAGCCCTGTAGTGACACACACATGCACATTGATTAGATTTAGGCTGTAACTTGACTTTGTAACATCACATTTCAGTGTATTCAGACGTGTCATTGTGACTCAGTGGTAAATTTAACATTTACATTTTACTCTTGTACTTTACTGAACACATATGATAGTTATCTTAAAATACAGTTAATCATTCTTTATTAAACTTAGTTTACCATCTTCTCTCTCCAATTAATTATCTCACAACGCCTCAGATCTACCGGGTGGCCCTTTGGAGGGGCCTGACCCTCAGGTTGGGAATCACTGGACTATAATATACACTATACACTGATATCTCAATGTACTGTAATAAAATAATATAAAGAAATATAAAACACTTGCCTGGTGCAGCCATGATGAGCAGAAGAACTACGTCCATCTTTGTTTGCTCTCTGTTCATTTAATGTGTGACTTCGGTCTTGCGGCTGTTGAGTGTATTGTGTTCGACATACAAGGCTTACAGAACGCCCTGCATCATTTGACTTCATGCAAATGGTCCAACAATGCTCCTCACGACATCTAATCTTAAGACAACAGGCCCATGGACGCACAGACGGGTGCAAGTATATTTGCTTGTTGGGTGTGAAAATGACAACTGCGTCATCTGAAACCAGCAGTGACAGTTGCGCTGCGCTATGCGTCGCTTTGTGTGGTGTAAGATAGGGCCCTAAGAGTCTACAGTCAGGACAGCAGCTATGCAAGGTTGAACTTGGGCTAAATGCTCACATGCTGATAATAAGCAGGTTTAGTGTTCACCTTGTTCACAGTTCACCTATTAGCATGCTAACATTTGCTTATTAGCACTAAACACAAAGCACAGCTGAGGCTGATGGTAATGTTGTTAGTTTTGAAGTTATTTGGTCATAAATCAAAACATTGGACAAAAGATCAAAAACATCAATTCATCCAAAAGTTGGTCAAGATGTTTCAATAAAGAACTAAAACGTCAACCTCATGGTGGAGCTAGAGGAAAAGTCAGAGGATCAACAAAGTTCTTAAAAGGCCTCCTCTTGGGAGCCTAAATATCTGGAGTAAATGTCCTGGCAATTGTTCTTATTGTTATCAAGATATTTCACACTGAACCACAAATGTAAACCTAACGGTGGCTTTAGAGTAAAAGTCAGGGATTCACCAAAGTCAGTAGGATTCACCCTCTGGGGATCATGAATGTTTGAACCTAATTTCCATCCAACCCATCCAATAGTTGTTAAGATATTTCAGTCTGGACCAAAGTGGTGAACCAACAGACTGACTTTGCCTTCCCTAGAGCTGCGCTTGCGAGCATGGCTTAACATTAACAGATAGTAAAATAGAAATTCTAAGAAAACTTAATAGTTGCTTTATTGTCCTTTATGCTTCTTCAATACAAGTGTAGTGTTGGGATCCTCACAGCATCGAGATTGAGCTATCCCGCCACTGCGCTTCATATGTTCCGTTTTGTTCTACACACGTATGTGCACATGTACGCAGAGCACGTGGAGACGGTCTCAGGACTGCACAATTATTATTTTTGGCGCGCCACCGACAGACCCCGAGGTCCTTGAACTCCTTCAATTGGGGTAAAGACTCATTCCCTACCCAGAGTAGGCAATCCACCGGTTTCCTGCTAAGAGCCATGGCCTCAGAATTTGAGGTGCTGATCCTCATCCCAACCGCTTCACACTAGGCTGCGAACCGATCCAGTGACTGTTGAAGGTCACATGACCGATGATGCCATAAAGACCGCATCATCTGCAAAGAGCAGCGATGAGATCCTCAGGTCACCGAACTGCAACCCCTCTCCTCCACGACTACGCCTCGATATCCTATCCATGAAAATCCCGAACAGGATTTGTGATAAAGTGCAACCCTCGCGGAGGCCAACATTCACTGGGAACGAGTCCGACTTACTGCCGAGTATCCGGACACAACTCTTGCTTTGGGCGTACAGGGATTGGATGGCCCTCAGAAGTGACCCCCTCACCCCATACTCCCGCAGCACCTCCCACAATATCACCCGGAGGACCCGGTCATACGCCTTCTCCAGATCCACAAAACACATGTAGACCGGATGGGCGTACTCCCAGGCCCCCTCCAGGATCCTTGCGAGAGTGAAGAGTTGGTCCGTTGTTCCACGACCAGGACGGAATCCGCATTGTTCCTCTTCAATCAGAGGTTCGACTACCGGCCGAACCCTCCTTTCCAGTACCTTGGAGTAGACTTTACCAGGGAGACTGAGAAGTGTGATATCCCTGTAGTTGGCACACACTCTCTGGTCCCCCTTTTTAAATAGGGGAACCACCACCCCAGTCTGCCAACCCCTAGGCACTGTCCCAGATTTCCACGCAACGTTGACGAGGCGTGTCAACCAAGACAGCCCATCAACACCCAAGGCCTTCAGCATTTCTGGATGGATCTCATCAACCCCTGCAGCTTTGCCACTGTTGAGTTGTTTGACTATCTCAGTGACTTCCATCAGTTCCTCAAAGTGCTCCTTCCACCAGCCGATAATCTTCTCAGTCAAAGTCGACAGGGTCCCACCCTTGCTGTACACAGCTTGGATGGTTCCTCGCTTCCCCCTCCTGAGGTGCCGGATGGTTTTCCAGAAGCACCTTGGTGCCGACCGAAAGTCTTTCTTCATAGCTTCTCTGAACTTCTCCCACACCCGCTGCTTTGCCTCTGACACGGCAGAGGCTGCCGCCCTTCTAGTCCTTCGGTACCCTGCAACTGTTTCCGGAGTCCTCCCAGATAACATAACCCTGAAGGACTCCTTTCTTCAGTCGGACGGCTTCCCTGACCACCGGGGTCCACCACAGTGTTCGAGGGTTACCGCCCCTTGAGGCACCTAAGACCTTGAGACCACAGCTCATCACCGCAGCTTCAGCAATAGAGGTTTTGAACATCGCCCACTCAGGTTCAATGCCCCCAACTTCCACAGGGATGTCTGAAAAGCTCCGATGGAGGTGTGAGTTGAAGATCCCCAGGACAGGGGCTTCCTCCAGACTTTTCCCCCCCATAACCCGAAGGCGTAGGGAGGCAACCCTCTCGTCCACCGGGGTAAACTTCAACGTAGCGGCGCTCAGCCGGGGGCTAGTGAGTATCCCCACCCCGGCCTGACGCCCACACCTTGGGCAATTCCGGAGAAGAATAGAGTCCAACCCCTATCCAGGAGTACGGTTCCAGAGCCAAGACTGTGCGTAGAGGTAAGCCCCACCATATCCAATTGGTAGCGCTCCACCTCCCGCACTAGTTCCGGCTCCTTCCCCCACAGAGAGGTGACGTTCCACGTCCCCAGAGCCAGCCTCTGCTGCCCGGGTCTGGTCCGTCAAGGTCCCTGACCATCACTGCCATCCGTGTGACAGCGCACCCGACCCCAGCGGTTTTTCCCATGAGTGGTGGGCCCACAGGATGGATGGATGGGAGGCACCACGTAGCTTCTTCGGGCTGTGCCTGACCAGGCTCCGTGGCAAACTCGGCCACCAGGCGCTCGCTGTCGGGCCCTCTCTCTGGGCCTGGCTCCAGACGGGGGCCCCGGGCTTCCTCCGGGCAGGGTCTCTCCTTTCCTTTCCCTTTTTTTAATGAAGTCGTTTTAAACCATTCTTAGTCTGGCCCCTCGCCTGAGACCAATTTGCCTTGGGAGACCCTACCAGGAGCACTAGGCTCCAGACAACACAGCTCTCAGGTTCATAGGGACACACAAACCTCTCCACCACGATAAGATGATGGTTCCCAGACAGGCGCACACACCCACACACTCTTTGTCTCACACACACGCACACACGCACACACACACACACACACACACATACACACACACACACACACACACACACACACACACACACACACACACACACACACACACACACACACACACACTTTCGAATTTGTCTACATATTTCTTTTTGATTGCTTAGTATTAGATATTGTGTGTTTTGACACTTATCTTATTAATACATGCTTTTTGTAATATACATGCTGGTTTGTTTAATATTGTACAAGAGTGAGTATTGCCAACCTCTATCAAAGAATTCAGAAATCCTTCAACTTTTATTAACTATTGATATGGTCATTGTGTTTATAGCTATTCATTTAATTATTATTGTTATTTAAATAAGCCATTCTAATGTCTTTTTGAGCGAATGCACCTACTTTAATGTAGTGCTGGTTATTATGAACCCCTATTTATCATTTTATTAATATTAATTATTATTAATATTTGTTAATAACCAGACTTGCTCATACCAGAACCACACACATAATGGTGACACTGGCGGGAGGCATACCATTGTTCCAATACCATTTATATAAATAATGTGGACAGCAGACTGCTGTCACGCAGCTCATTTGCTTTGAGGGATCAGATTTGACCTTGAAATCATTTTGCGTAGAAAGGTCAAACCAGCCGTGAAAGTATTCAAATCCTCTTCTTCAGTAAAATGAGCTGATCTAGTCAAATACATCTCTTCTCTTCGTATGAGATGAATGTTTTTTTGTACATGGCCCCTGAAAAATGTATTAAAATAAACTAAATGTAAGTAATAGTGTCAATACCACACTGTAAACATATTCCATTACAAGTAAACATCCTGTGTTGAAATCTTTATTTGATTTGTTGGTAAATATAATCCCTCTCCGGGAACCATCACCTTACCATGGTGGAGAGGTTTGTGTGTTCCTATGAACCTGAGAGCTGTGTTGTCTGGAGCCTGGTGCTCCTGGTAGGGTCTCCCAAGGCAAATTGTTCTCAGGCTAGGGGCCGGACTAAGAATGGTTTATAAACGACTTAATGAAACAGAGAGAAAGAGAGGGAGAGACCCTGCCCGGAGGAAGCCTGGAGCCCCCGTCTGCAGCCAGGCCCAGAGGGAGGGCCCGACAGCGCGTGCCTGGTGTCCGGGTTTGCCACGGAGCCCGGCCGGGCACAGGCCGAAGAAGGTACGTGGTGCCTCCCATCCATCCATCCTGCGGGCCCACCACTCATGGGAAAATCGATGCGGTAGGATGCGCTGTCACACGGGTGGCAGTGATGGTCAGGGACCTCGAGTGAGTGACTTACAACAACTATTAAATATATATATTAAAGTATATAAACTATATATATTAAAGTATATAAAGTATTTAAAGCTGTACTCACCCAGTCCTACAGAAGTTAACGGGTTTTGTTTGGAGGATGTTTTCTGTTTAGCTCACTAACGTCTCGAGCGTTGAGACTACTCCGTGTCCATGGTAACAGCCTGACGTGATGACGTGTGACACGTTGCCTTCACGTGCTCTCAGAGATAATTAGACTTTATACACACGGTGTAGATAACGAGGACGTTCATTGTTTAAAATCAGGAAAAGACCATTCTGGTATATTGAAGCTACAATATTGTGGAAAGTTTTCAATATTAAAAAAGATCAAGAAATAAATAATCATACGAATGAAGTAATTGAACCAACAATGTGAGAAATAAATTAAGAAATCATTCAAACTCAATAACATTACTTTATTGGATATAGTTTTTATTTAACTTTTAAAACCAAAAGATATCTAAACAAGCATCAAATCTTAATATTTAAGCATTTTAGCTTAGAAACAAGACACATGAAATTGCTTAAAGTTTGCATCTCTAACAAAGTGACAGCATACAAATAATACATGTAATTATTTTCTATACATCTCATTTGAAAAACATTTAATTTGAATGAAAATATGTTTTAAAGCTTTTTCACGACATCGACAAACAGTCTAAATGCCACAGATATTAAGTTTATATTATTTGACAAAGAAAAGCATCAACTCTTCATATTTGAGAAGCTGGAACCAGTGAATATTTAGCATCTTTGCTTGGAAGATGTTACAGTCACATAAATAAAGTCACTTACATTTCAGAATATTGTGAAACTGCCTGTTATAAAGCCCCAGAGACAAAGAAAATTAATTAAAATCTCATATTTTAATCGCCATGCATGTAATTATTTGAAGATATTCTAACACATAACAGCGAGACAACAACACATTTTTTGATGCAATATTACTCTCAAATTAAGAAATTATTTTCTTTCTCCTGAAAATAGATTTGAAAGTTTCTTCACAACATTAAAGGTCATCTTTTGTATTGGTGTTTATTTCACTGGAGTTGCCTTAAGTGAAACATTATTTTATCTTATAGTTTATTATCATATTTGATCTAATCTAATCATATAAAATGTCATAAAATAGTAAACATTCCTGTCATTATATCACACAGCCCTAGCAGATAAATGCAACCGTCTAAAGAACACAGACATTAAGTTCATGATCATATATAACAAAGAAAAGCATCAAATCTATCAAAATAGTTGCGACTAATCGACTAATCAGCTGATTGTCCAGCTCTATTCTGAGCAGTTACATGACGACTTTGAGGAAAGAAAGAAAAACCGACACAGAGATTCCACATTAAAAACTCATCCTTCTTATTATTCTTCTCCTCGTAGAAGACTTTTCCATCAGGCTGCTTATTCCAGGTCACTTTGATGTTGTCATCCAATCCCTGGTCCCTCAGCTTCTGTTTGATCTGAGATACAAAACTCATCATCATCATCATCATCATCCTTATCATCCTCATCCTCATCACTCAAATAGAGAGATGACATCCTGCATATTATTTATTATTCTTTTAGTCCTGTCCTGTATATGGACAAAGTGTTGTAATGTATAATGGATACAGCTTTTGAATGTAATTTACTGAATGTTCTTATTTTGCTGAGTTTAATACGTTTAAAAACTGAAGTTATTATACTTGGCCCTAAACGCCTCCGAAACGCATTTTCCAATGACATAGGAGCTCTGGATGGCATTAACTTGGATCTGTCGTTTAACTCCCACATAAAACAAATCTCAAGGACTGCCTTCTTTCATCTACGTAACATTGCAAACATAAGACACATCCTGTCTCAAAATGATGCAGAAAAAGTAGTCCATGCATTTGTTACTTCAAGGCTGGATTAATGCAACTCATTGTTATCAGGTTGTCCCAAAAAGTCGCTTAAGACTCTTCAGTTGATCCAAAATGCAGCGGCACGTGTATTGACAAGAACTAGGAAACGGGATCATATTACTCCTGTATTAGCTGCTCTGCACTGGCTCCCATAGTAGATGGGATCTCATAGTACCTTATAAACCAACTAGAGCATTGCGCTCCCAGACTGCAGGGTTACTTGTGGTTCCTAGAGTCTCTAAGAGTACAATGGGAGCCAGAGCCTTCAGCTATCAAGCTCCTCTCCAGTGGAACCAGCTTCCAGTTTGTGTTCGGGATGCAGACACACTCTCCACATTTAAGAGCAGGCTAAAGACTTCCCTTTTTGATAAAGCTTATAGTTAGGGCTGGCTCAGGTTTGCCCTGGATCAGCCCCTAGTTATGCTGCTATAGGCTTAGACTGCCGGGGGACACCTCCCTGCTCCCCTCCCTCTCTCTTCTTCTCTCCTCCCCTCCCTCTCTATCTGTAAGCATTTATGTAAATGTATGTTACTAACTCATCATCCGGGGTATCATCGCCGGAGTTTCTGTCTCTCATGTGGCAGGTTGCCTCTGATAAAGTTTACGTCAGGATCATGAATCGTGGCTGCGCCTGCTGACCTGGTCCTGCTGGACACCAGGAAGCCTTTTTGACATTTTCCTGGATTGATCCAAACTTTCTCTTTTTTCAACACAACATAATTTCTGTCAAATGTTGTATTTGTACTATGTTGTTTATCCTGTACACACATCTATTGCACGTCTGTCCGTCCTGGGAGAGGGATCCCTCCTCAGTTGCTCTCCCTGAGGTTTCTTCCATTTTCCCCCTTTAATTATGGGGTTTCTTTTAGGAAGTGTTTCCTTGTGCGATGCGAGGGTCTAAGGACAGAGGGTGTCGTATCCTGTACAGTCTGTAAAGCACACTGAGACAAATGTAGAATTTGTGATATTGGGCTATACAAATAAATTTGATTTGATTTGATTTAAATATCTCTTCATGTGTTTCCCACCTCTTCTGTCTCTTGTACTGCTGTAATGTGAATTCCCCCTCTTGTGATCAATATAGTTTGAATACGCTTTAAAGATTCATCTGGTTGTTCTGTTTCTTCCTAAAAGTATAAAACATGATTTACCTTCAGCAACATGTTCTCCAGCACAGCAGGGTCGTTCAGATCCAGAGAGGAGCTTGACTTCACCCTCAGTTTGAACACTTTTATGTCTTGCTTTGGAACTGAAAAAACAAACACACTTCATCAGTCACAACATTTATTGTTGGTTCTTCTTTCAGCAGACTCAGTTTTTCCATATAATTTTGGCATTCCTCTGGATTTCATGTGTTTAAACAGTGACAGGGAAAATGTGGTATTTTCAACATTAAGTCAAAGTGATCATCTGCATATGATCAACATCATTAGTTCAATGTTATCATCCAGAATTTGATATTTTGTGTTGTTCTCGTTATATTATCATTTGGGACATTTGATGCTAAAGTAAACTTAAATCTAAATACTATTTGAATCATGTGTTACCACTCACGTGGACTGTAGCAGATGAACGGTATCTTCACATCACAGGGAATATCCTCCCATTGTCCAGAGGATTTGAAGTTTGCAGCCCCACAAGCCTCATTCCCATTGTTGTCAGGTTCCCCAGTCTTCCAGAGCCTAAATGTGGAGTTACTTCCATCCGACCACTTCCAGGAGTCTCTGGAAAGTCCGATCCAGGCTGCTTCCCCATCACGTACCAGATTGTGTAACTTCCGGTTCTCTGCCATGATTTTCCCACTGACCAAATCCTGTATCTTCTGGTTCTCTGCCACGTTTCTCACACTGGCCAGGTCTGTGTAGTTTGCTCTGCAGTAGCTCTGGGCCTCAGTCCATGTCATCGGGATTTTGATGTAGACAAAAGTCACATCCGGTCCTGAAAATGGACGACAGTGAAGTTCTGTGTAGAGTTATTATTTTTAGACTTTGAATTGAACTAACCTGTATAAATTGATTGACTGATAATATAAAGCTTCAAAACATAAAAATAATAATAAGGCAAAGAGAAGAAGAGAAGGGAAACTTCACAATATAGTATTCAAACCTCTGACATCGAAGCACATTGACCACAAATTAAGTTCACATGAGAGGTCCCCCCATTGTCCTAAACTAGTAATGGCTGTGCAGCGTTGTTTTGATAATTTGTTGTCTGGTTGTCCAGGAATCCATCGTCTGAAGTCTGTCTCCCCGGGTTTGTAGAAACTTCTGTCTGACAGTGACCACCTCCAGCTGTCCAGGTCATCGTAAAGACCTATCCAGGCCAACTGAAAGCAATATTTCATTGAGATATAAAGAATTAGACCCTGCTCTAGCTTTTGTTCAATGCAACATATTTACATAAACTTTGCATTCACAGTCTTGATACTGCCCATCAGTCTGATCCTCTACGACTGTATTACAGGATTTCATGATTCCTTTGGCTCAACTTTTATAACATTTGAGTTTCATCTTGAAAAACTCTTAAAAGGACAGGTTCACACTTTTTGTTTCTTAAAACAATATTCAGGTGTCATATAACATAGAAACATGTTTTGCTTCATCATTCCTCCTCTTCACACTGGACTATAAGAGATACTCTTGTAAAGCACTTTAAATGTACGCAATGAAGGATAACGTCCACTGCAGCTCAAAAGGGAAACACAATGAGGGAGTTTTATACTAAAACACTTTATACTTCTACTCGACTACATTTTAGAGACGTTTTGTACTTTTTACTGCGATACAGTTTAGTTATTAGTTACTATGTCGGGTCAGATTTTAAAACTTTCAAACCACCAACATAATTATTAAAAATGACTTTGAAATGAAAGAGAGAGAAAAGTGAACTTACGTCGCTGTAATCTGGGTTTTTCATTCTGTTTGAATCCCACATGTCGATCAGGGTGTTCACATCCTCCATGTTGTGTACAGTGACCAGGTCCGTGTATTTCTCTCTGCAGTAACTTTGTGCTTCAGTCATGGTCTTCAGATCATAAATAAAATGGTACTGACGTTCAGCATGTGATGAGACAGCACACAGCCCTGTAGTGACACACACATGCACATTGATTAGATTTAGGCTGTAACTTGACTTTGTAACATCACATTTCAGTGTATTCAGACGTGTCATTGTGACTCAGTGGTAAATTTAACATTTACATTTTACTCTTGTACTTTACTGAACACATATGATAGTTATCTTAAAATACAGTTAATCATTCTTTATTAAACTTAGTTTACCATCTTCTCTCTCCAATTAATTATCTCACAACGCCTCAGATCTACCGGGTGGCCCTTTGGAGGGGCCTGACCCTCAGGTTGGGAATCACTGGACTATAATATACACTATACACTGATATCTCAATGTACTGTAATAAAATAATATAAAGAAATATAAAACACTTGCCTGGTGCAGCCATGATGAGCAGAAGAACTACGTCCATCTTTGTTTGCTCTCTGTTCATTTAATGTGTGACTTCGGTCTTGCGGCTGTTGAGTGTATTGTGTTCGACATACAAGGCTTACAGAACGCCCGCATCATTTGACTTCATGCAAATGGTCCAACAATGCTCCTCACGACATCTAATCTTAAGACAACAGGCCCATGGACGCACAGACGGGTGCAAGTATATTTGCTTGTTGGGTGTGAAAATGACAACTGCGTCATCTGAAACCAGCAGTGACAGTTGCGCTGCGCTATGCGTCGCTTTGTGTGGTGTAAGATAGGGCCCTAAGAGTCTACAGTCAGGACAGCAGCTATGCAAGGTTGAACTTGGGCTAAATGCTCACATGCTGATAATAAGCAGGTTTAGTGTTCACCTTGTTCACAGTTCACCTATTAGCATGCTAACATTTGCTTATTAGCACTAAACACAAAGCACAGCTGAGGCTGATGGTAATGTTGTTAGTTTTGAAGTTATTTGGTCATAAATCAAAACATTGGACAAAAGATCAAAAACATCAATTCATCCAAAAGTTGGTCAAGATGTTTCAATAAAGAACTAAAACGTCAACCTCATGGTGGAGCTAGAGGAAAAGTCAGAGGATCAACAAAGTTCTTAAAAGGCCTCCTCTTGGGAGCCTAAATATCTGGAGTAAATGTCCTGGCAATTGTTCTTATTGTTATCAAGATATTTCACACTGAACCACAAATGTAAACCTAACGGTGGCTTTAGAGTAAAAGTCAGGGATTCACCAAAGTCAGTAGGATTCACCCTCTGGGGATCATGAATGTTTGAACCTAATTTCCATCCAACCCATCCAATAGTTGTTAAGATATTTCAGTCTGGACCAAAGTGGTGAACCAACAGACTGACTTTGCCTTCCCTAGAGCTGCGCTGCGAGCATGGCTTAACATTAACAGATAGTAAAATAGAAATTCTAAGAAAACTTAATAGTTGCTTTATTGTCCTTTATGCTTCTTCAATACAAGTGTAGTGTTGGGATCCTCACAGCATCGAGATTGAGCTATCCCGCCACTGCGCTTCATATGTTCCGTTTTGTTCTACACACGTATGTGCACATGTACGCAGAGCACGTGGAGACGGTCTCAGGACTGCACAATTATTATTTTTGGCGCGCCACCGACAGACCCCGAGGTCCTTGAACTCCTTCACTTGGGGTAAAGACTCATTCCCTACCCAGAGTAGGCAATCCACCGGTTTCCTGCTAAGAGCCATGGCCTCAGAATTTGAGGTGCTGATCCTCATCCCAACCGCTTCACACTAGGCTGCGAACCGATCCAGTGACTGTTGAAGGTCACATGACCGATGATGCCATAAAGACCGCATCATCTGCAAAGAGCAGCGATGAGATCCTCAGGTCACCGAACTGCAACCCCTCTCCTCCACGACTACGCCTCGATATCCTATCCATGAAAATCCCGAACAGGATTTGTGATAAAGTGCAACCCTCGCGGAGGCCAACATTCACTGGGAACGAGTCCGACTTACTGCCGAGTATCCGGACACAACTCTTGCTTTGGGCGTACAGGGATTGGATGGCCCTCAGAAGTGACCCCCTCACCCCATACTCCCGCAGCACCTCCCACAATATCACCCGGAGGACCCGGTCATACGCCTTCTCCAGATCCACAAAACACATGTAGACCGGATGGGCGTAGACCGGATGGGCGTACTCCCAGGCCCCCTCCAGGATCCTTGCGAGAGTGAAGAGTTGGTCCGTTGTTCCACGACCAGGACGGAATCCGCATTGTTCCTCTTCAATCAGAGGTTCGACTACCGGCCGAACCCTCCTTTCCAGTACCTTGGAGTAGACTTTACCAGGGAGACTGAGAAGTGTGATATCCCTGTAGTTGGCACACACTCTCTGGTCCCCCTTTTTAAATAGGGGAACCACCACCCCAGTCTGCCAACCCCTAGGCACTGTCCCAGATTTCCACGCAACGTTGACGAGGCGTGTCAACCAAGACAGCCCATCAACACCCAAGGCCTTCAGCATTTCTGGATGGATCTCATCAACCCCTGCAGCTTTGCCACTGTTGAGTTGTTTGACTATCTCAGTGACTTCCATCAGTTCCTCAAAGTGCTCCTTCCACCAGCCGATAATCTTCTCAGTCAAAGTCGACAGGGTCCCACCCTTGCTGTACACAGCTTGGATGGTTCCTCGCTTCCCCCTCCTGAGGTGCCGGATGGTTTTCCAGAAGCACCTTGGTGCCGACCGAAAGTCTTTCTTCATAGCTTCTCTGAACTTCTCCCACACCCGCTGCTTTGCCTCTGACACGGCAGAGGCTGCCGCCCTTCTAGTCCTTCGGTACCCTGCAACTGTTTCCGGAGTCCTCCCAGATAACATAACCCTGAAGGACTCCTTTCTTCAGTCGGACGGCTTCCCTGACCACCGGGGTCCACCACAGTGTTCGAGGGTTACCGCCCCTTGAGGCACCTAAGACCTTGAGACCACAGCTCATCACCGCAGCTTCAGCAATAGAGGTTTTGAACATCGCCCACTCAGGTTCAATGCCCCCAACTTCCACAGGGATGTCTGAAAAGCTCCGATGGAGGTGTGAGTTGAAGATCCCCAGGACAGGGGCTTCCTCCAGACTTTTCCCCCCCATAACCCGAAGGCGTAGGGAGGCAACCCTCTCGTCCACCGGGGTAAACTTCAACGTAGCGGCGCTCAGCCGGGGGCTAGTGAGTATCCCCACCCCGGCCTGACGCCCACACCTTGGGCAATTCCGGAGAAGAATAGAGTCCAACCCCTATCCAGGAGTACGGTTCCAGAGCCAAGACTGTGCGTAGAGGTAAGCCCCACCATATCCAATTGGTAGCGCTCCACCTCCCGCACTAGTTCCGGCTCCTTCCCCCACAGAGAGGTGACGTTCCACGTCCCCAGAGCCAGCCTCTGCTGCCCGGGTCTGGTCCGTCAAGGTCCCTGACCATCACTGCCATCCGTGTGACAGCGCACCCGACCCCAGCGGTTTTTCCCATGAGTGGTGGGCCCACAGGATGGATGGATGGGAGGCACCACGTAGCTTCTTCGGGCTGTGCCTGACCAGGCTCCGTGGCAAACTCGGCCACCAGGCGCTCGCTGTCGGGCCCTCTCTCTGGGCCTGGCTCCAGACGGGGGCCCCGGGCTTCCTCCGGGCAGGGTCTCTCCTTTCCTTTCCCTTTTTTTAATGAAGTCGTTTTAAACCATTCTTAGTCTGGCCCCTCGCCTGAGACCAATTTGCCTTGGGAGACCCTACCAGGAGCACTAGGCTCCAGACAACACAGCTCTCAGGTTCACAGGGACACACAAACCTCTCCACCACGATAAGATGATGGTTCCCAGACAGGCGCACACACCCACACACTCTTTGTCTCACACACACGCACACACGCACACACACACACACACACACATACACACACACACACACACACACACACACACACACACACACACACACACACACACACACACACACACACTTTCGAATTTGTCTACATATTTCTTTTTGATTGCTTAGTATTAGATATTGTGTGTTTTGACACTTATCTTATTAATACATGCTTTTTGTAATATACATGCTGGTTTGTTTAATATTGTACAAGAGTGAGTATTGCCAACCTCTATCAAAGAATTCAGAAATCCTTCAACTTTTATTAACTATTGATATGGTCATTGTGTTTATAGCTATTCATTTAATTATTATTGTTATTTAAATAAGCCATTCTAATGTCTTTTTGAGCGAATGCACCTACTTTAATGTAGTGCTGGTTATTATGAACCCCTATTTATCATTTTATTAATATTAATTATTATTAATATTTGTTAATAACCAGACTTGCTCATACCAGAACCACACACATAATGGTGACACTGGCGGGAGGCATACCATTGTTCCAATACCATTTATATAAATAATGTGGACAGCAGACTGCTGTCACGCAGCTCATTTGCTTTGAGGGATCAGATTTGACCTTGAAATCATTTTGCGTAGAAAGGTCAAACCAGCCGTGAAAGTATTCAAATCCTCTTCTTCAGTAAAATGAGCTGATCTAGTCAAATACATCTCTTCTCTTCGTATGAGATGAATGTTTTTTTGTACATGGCCCCTAAAATGTATTAAAATAAACTAAATGTAAGTAATAGTGTCAATACCACACTGTAAACATATTCCATTACAAGTAAACATCCTGTGTTGAAATCTTTATTTGATTTGTTGGTAAATATAATCCCTCTCCGGGAACCATCACCTTACCATGGTGGAGAGGTTTGTGTGTTCCTATGAACCTGAGAGCTGTGTTGTCTGGAGCCTGGTGCTCCTGGTAGGGTCTCCCAAGGCAAATTGTTCTCAGGCTAGGGGCCGGACTAAGAATGGTTTATAAACGACTTAATGAAACAGAGAGAAAGAGAGGGAGAGACCCTGCCCGGAGGAAGCCTGGAGCCCCCGTCTGCAGCCAGGCCCAGAGGGAGGGCCCGACAGCGCGTGCCTGGTGTCCGGGTTTGCCACGGAGCCCGGCCGGGCACAGGCCGAAGAAGGTACGTGGTGCCTCCCATCCATCCATCCTGTGGGCCCACCACTCATGGGAAAAAGCGATGCGGTAGGATGCGCTGTCACACGGGTGGCAGTGATGGTCAGGGACCTCGATGGACCAGACCCTGGAGGAACGGCCTCCCTGATCTAAACCTGAATGATTGTTTGTTGTTGAACTTCTGTGCTAGTCATGGAATGACCATAACGTAACACCATGTTCAAACATAAGGATGCTCATAAGTGTACGTGATACCATAGCACCCGAGGCCAAAGGTCAATGATCAATTTTGTGATCGTATCAATTGATCTGAGACCGCATGTTTTGGACACTCGGGTGAAGAGAGGGGCGGAGCTGTCGACTGATCACCATCTGGTGGTGAGTTGGATCAAGGGGTTGGGGAATACTCTGGACAGTAAACTAGGAACGTCTGGAGGAAGCCCCTGTCCGGGATATCTTCAACTCACAACTGCGGCGGAGCTTTTCAGGCATCCCTGTGGACGTTGGGGGCATTGAACCTGAGTGGGCGATGCTTAAAGCCTCCTTTGCTGAAGCTACGGTGAGGAGCTGTGGTCTCAAGGTCTTAGGTGCCTCAAGCGGCAGTAACCCTCGAACACCGTGGTGGACCCCGGTGGTCAGGGAAGCTGTCTGACTGAAGGAGTCCTTCAGTGTTATGTTATCAGGGATGACTCCGGAAAAAGTTGCAGGGTACCGACGGGCTTGAAGGGCCGTGGCAGAAACAAAGCAGCGGGTGTGGGAGAAGAAGCTATGGAGAAGGACTTTCGGTTGGCACCAAGGTGCTTCTGGAAAACCGTCCGGCACCTCAGGAGGGGGAAGTGGGGAACCATCCAAGCTGTGTACAGCAAGGGTGGGACCCTGTCGACTTTGACTGAGAAGATTATCGGGCAGTGGAAAGAGCACTTTGGGGAACACCCGAATCCAACTAACACACAGTACGCCCAACCGGTCTACATGTGTTTTTTGGATCTGGAGTAGGCATAGAACCAGGTCTCCTGGGTGATACTGTGGGAGGTGCTGCGGGAGTTTAGGGTGCGCGGGGGGGGGGGGGTCCACTTCTGAGGGCCATCCAATCCCTGTACGCCGAAAGCGAGAGTTGTGTCCGGATACTTGGCAGAAAGTTGGACTCGTTCTCAGTGGATGTTGGCCTCCGCCAGGGTTGCGCTTTCTTACCAATCTTGTTTGTGATATTAATGTTCAGGATATCGAGGCGTAGTCGTGGAGGAGAGGGGTTGCAGTTCGGTGGCCTGAGGATCTCATCGCTGCTCTTTGCAGATGATGTGGTCCTGATGGCATCTTCGGACAGTGACCTTCAGCAATCACTGGATCGGTTCGCAGCCGAGTGTGAAGCGGTTGGGATGAGGATCAGCACCTCAAAATCTGAGGCCATGGCTCTCAGCAGGAAATCGGTGTATAGCCTACTCCGGGTATGGAGTGAGCCCTTACCCTAAATGAATGAGTTCAAGTACCTCGGGGTCTTGATTGCGAGTCAGGGGACAATGGAGCGAGTGATTGGCCGGGTGCTGCCGAGTCTGACCAGGAACAATAGAAAATACATATCACACACACACACACACACACACACACACACACACACACACACACACACACACACACACACACACACACACACTACTACACTACACATACTGCAAGGTCAAGTGAACTCTCTCACAGAAGAACAAACAACAGATTTAAAGACAGAACAAATAACAAAGAAGAAAAGTTATCATGGAAATGTGCTGCTAGGCCTCACAGTGGAAATTACATAAACATGGTTAAATGAGATTTACTAAATATGATTAAGGGCTATAACATATAGTATATTATGAGATTATTATTACTCACACATGTTTAGGGATGTCTGGTACCCCATAGCCCCGCAGTATCTCCTCCTGGACTCCTGGGGGACACAGTCATAGGCCAAGTCCAATAAACACACATGTAGACTGGATGGGCTAACTCCCATGAACACAACAAGGTCTTTCCTTTGGCGACGGCCGGAGTCACAGTCTGGCCCCCCAGTACCTGTCTGCTGCTTGGGGAGACCCCAACAAAATACCACTCTTTAAATGACCATAATGTAATGGAAAAATGTTGTTTAAATTGCTTCATTGTTTTTCTGTTGTCTGTTTTCCTCTGACACATGATACGGGGTGAAGCTTTGACCTTTTTTATTATCCTAGGTGTTTATGGTAGGGGGAGGCAGTACATTGATAAGAAGACAGGGGGCTGTGTTTGACAGACAAAGACCAAAATGATTAAAGCCAGGTCCAGTCTTAAACTAGTAGCAACTATTCTTGACGGTCACCTGAGGGGTATAAAGATGAGACCAGACTCTTCACACGGTATCATTGAAAAGAAAATAACTGATGAGAACATTTCTGTTATTTAAAACTAAAACTCAAATAATGATTTCAAGATTTGCCTAGAGGCCTGTTCTTTTTATTTGGGAAAGTTCTGTGTGCGTGGATTTATAGGCCAGTACAATATAGGCATTTATTGTACAGTTTTTAACCAAGGTTATAAAATCATATTACTGTAATTATTTACAATCTTACAGTTTACAGCGGGAGATGCAAACAAGCTGGCAGCGGTTAAGAAGCTCGAGGGGTCACACAAAAAAATGGCAAAAAGACAATCTTAATTTAAAGGGACAGTATATTGGAAAGCCGATAAAGCTGCTTATTTTTGTGAAATTATATTGCTATGTTTTAGTCGTTTATTTTCTCAGGGTTGAAAAATATTATTTTTTGTTAAAATTCTAGTTTTTTTAGCGTAGCATCGCACACTCACTTTCCATCCTTTTGTGTGAATCTGTCACCTGTCACATATGTTTGACAGCAGCAGGACGTCCCACTCTGCACACTGCTGCTGCCTCAAGAAACAAAACGGCCTCTGACATTCGAGCCAAATCTCAAGTGCTCACAAGTGCTGCTAGTTTAAGTTTATCTTGTCCTTTTTTCTTTCCAAATGTTGCCGTGTTCAGGGTGATGATTCTCCACTGTGAAACAAATGGACGTTACAAATAACGATATTCTTGCAGAAGGAAAATGAAATTCTTTTGAGATATCACATCAAATTCATGTATATATTATCACTATATTCATAGTATTGAAGGGAGATGGGAACAGTTAGGACTTAAAACACAAGCTGTCACAAGCTGCAGTCACATGAAACATTTATTACACACATTCAGTAGGAAAACATGTAACTTACAAGTCATGATATATAAACAGCACTTATATAAATAACAAACATATAGAGCTTACATCAAACTGATCAGCATGATTAAAAATGTTGTGAGAATAAAAAAACGTAGCTATAGATTTAAAGTAGCATGGAAGGATTTCAAATGGTGAACTTCTCAGTTAAGTTTGGCTCTTATCACATTTCCACAGTATGATTAAGCATGGCCAGAGGCATTGGATATAAGGAGCCACTTCAAATCTGACCACGAGAGGGCGCACTTGATTCAATTGAACTCAAAAGTAGTCCATCACGGCACTGACTGTAAATCACAAGATCGCCAAACTGAAGCAGGTTTAGGGACATTAAACGTATTAAACACTCTTTTTAAACAGTCAAAACACATCTTTAGTTCAACATTCGTGTTTTGTGAAAGCCTTAATAGTGTCCGGCTATTGTGCAACACATTGAGTACAGTTCAGTCTCCGTGTTGGCTCCACTGTGGAGGCTCGTCTCAGGCCATGGTGGGACCCATGCACTGCAGCTTGGCCATTCGTGCAGTCACAAGCAGCAGTACGCCGGTGAGGAGCTCCAGGACGTAGGAGAGCCAGGCCATAACCAGAGACCAACCGAAGGAGGTGTGAACATAGGCCAGAACCTCGGCCCCCACCAGCCTCTCCGTCTCAGCCAGAGCCTGGTACGAGTAGATCATGTAGAGGCTCACACCACACAGGGTCATCAGACCTGAAGAGAGATGCATTTAGATATATTTATGTTCTTAGCCACAAACACTTAAAGGAACAGTTCAACCCCGAATCCTCTTACCTGACCTCGTAGGAACTATTTTCTTTCCATCAAACTACACCCGTCAACCGTATCACCGTGTATCTACTCATGGACGAGAGGCTTGTGACAGCTCCGTGCTGAGAGCTGATCAATAAAACCTGCAGTAACATGATGCCATTAGCTACCCAAAATCTCATATTGTGAGAGACAGGAAATAAACTGACGCATGTGTTGTCTGCTTACACAACTTCCTGGTCCTCAGAGACTGAGACACGTACAAACACACACAGTCCTCACAAGTTTCATAGTGTTGCTATTGGAAACCCTTTTAATTTTAACGACTTGTTACCGGATTTGAGAGGATGCAAGTCGAGCGCAGAGGCTGCCCAGGGGGGGTGGGGGGACTAATAATTGTTTTATTACAATTACACCCTGAGGTGCTACGAGCTCAGAGAACGAAGAGGAAGCTGCATCTGATGTCTCATTTTTATGCAGAGAAGCACAGATGGACCGGAAACTGCATGTAGAAAGGATTACTGTTACTATTACAGCTGAGAGAAAGTCAATTATTGATTAGTGGATCGACGAGTTGTTATCAAGCAGTTTTGATCATTAATAATACGTTTACTAGCTTCTTGAATGTGAAGATTTGGTGCTTTTTTTTAAATCTTCTATAGGAAACTGAATATCCTGGATTGTTTTTAGACAGTAGAGTAAACAGGAGAGAGATGGCTGGATGTATCTGTCGGGATACTTTGCTCCAGACTAAAGTATCTTCTAATCCTAATGACTTCAGTCGCCTCCTGCACGAGGGTACCATTTGTGGTTTTGAGTGAAATCTCTCAACAATTATCGGATGGATTTACATTAAGTGTTATCATTCATGTTCCCGACGGGGAGAAATACCTCATCTCGCGCCATCATTAGGTGAACATTTTAATTTGTCCGATACATGGTTTATGATATGTTTTTATGATAAATACTAACTAATAATCGAATGTACCTATTATCAAATGTCAGCACGTTTAGCCTGCTCCTTGTCCTGCTGCTGGTCATGTCACAGCAGCTTTACAGAGACAACGGCAACAATATGTAGTGACGCATCCTGTACTTGTGCTTTTCTTATAAGCGTGGATCTGTTTTTTAACATGGCAGCACTTTGTAAATGTTCTCATTTCAGAGGAAACCTTCCTCCAGATGTCAATTACCCTGAAAATGAAATACAAGGGAGGCAGTGGAACGACCCTGCAGGGAACCCAGCCTAATACCCATCACGCTGTTTAATGGTTGGTGAGGAAAGAAGTTGCAACATTAGACAAAAGCAGACAGAGAATGTTAATGTTGTACATATGCACGTACAGTATGTGTGTGTGTGAGTGTGTGTATACTGTATGCAAACACACACTTTGTCTCGTAACAAGGCAAGTTACTCTCACTTCTGGTGTTAACACACACGTGTTGTGTTGACGGTTTATTAAAACAATGCATGCTAACTGAGAACTTTAACGAATACTTGCCACAGAATTTATAGAATTAATGAATATATTTAAGAGCGGAAGAAAGCTGGACAACAAACAGGGCAAAGACCAATGCTGGGGGACATCACACACAAAGAAACGCCCGACTAGGAGGTTATTTTAAAAGTCGGACAGTCAACAAGTTCACCAGACGACTCCAATCTAATTGAAGCCTTTATTCCATTCCACACATTGCCATGTGCTGTTTATTACAGTGGGGATATAAAGAGTCTTTTTAAGTAAGTGTTTGTCCATCACATGGTCTTCTTTATAGAGGTCATACGGCAGGAGAGCAGCTCCACAGGGACGTACGTGTCTGTGCACACCAATAACTGGATTACTGTAAATACCAACATTAACATAATAGTGTTAAAATGGTTAACGGTAATCCAACGCTGCCAATGAAACACATTTATACCATTTGTTTGAAAGTAAAATAATTAGCACGTCGGGTGCGTGGTAGCCTACAGCAGCGGCAAACTGATGAGCCCTGACGAACATTAAGTGATATGTTATGGATATTTTATTTAATGCATAACAATAACAGTGCAGAACAACTGATAAGATGTACAATTAACCCAAACAGTGAACGCAATAACTGTTTGTGAAACACTGATTTGGATGAATTGTGAGCTGATTATTTTGCAATTCTCTGTCTGTATATATATATATGTATATATATATATATATATATATATATATTAAATCATACAATCTTAAAAGCCTTTTTTTTGGACACATTTCCTTCTCCCAACACTTGGCCATTATTCTATTAGCTCTTCGGTGGTTTTAACTGCGCACTTGAGCACGAGTTCAACAATCCAAACTTTAGAAACAACAATTTAATTTAGTTTTCTTTACAGAAATTAATGTAATCTAGAAATGAAGATGTTTAAGCATCAAGCTGAATTTGAAGGTCTGACGGATAAATCAACTAAATTATTCTGATTCTGATTACGACCTTGTTCTAGAGTTACGTTATGAACTGTGTACAGAAAGGAGAAGAGAAAGACCCCCGTTATCCAATCTGTCACTTCCTTTGGCCTCATGAGGTCAATAACTATAAGGGAGGTCAACGCCAGCCTTACGGCGCTGCACATAACGTGTCACTATCTGCACAAATTAACCACATGGCCCTTCGTTACTTCCACACTCCGTCCATATGTAGTCCACCAAACCCTGCACAGCTGTCTAGTGTTCGACACTTTCTCCTGTAACATCATTAAATAGCTGTACGGATTGAAGACGTGATCATAACCCCCACCACATTGATCACAACATGGTCACAATCAAACGCAATAAACAAAGCAATGTTCTGTGTTCTTTAAATCAGATGTGTTGGATCATGCACTAACAATGATAGTTTCCAATGCATTTGAATGCTTAAAAGCAGTTGGAGTCATTTTCCATCCACAGGTCTCGCTGCCAGATTAAATGCATGTGCGGGAAATGCTGTTTAAAACGGGGGGGTGGGGGGTGGAATAGGTGGGAGAGAGCTGCACAGAGATGGAGCACACACTTCCTCACCACACACAGCCAATTGAGTGCAATGATCTTCAACAACGTGTGTCGCGACAATCGACTCCTTTATACCACCACCTAATGGCTCCGGCTTTATTTAACACTGAGGGAAATGATCCGAAGCAGAATCGCTCTCTTTTGCACTTACTGTGACATACATTCTTTATAAATGTCATTTCTACTAACACCACTTCTTCTGCTACAATTCAGTGGCAGTTAAGTGTCATTTCAACGGTTGAAGAATATAAAAGCAGCTCTGTCTTCTGGATAGACAACAAAGGCGCAGTAGTTGTGAGAGAATGATGTCCACACTGTGGGTGGGAACTCCCTACTCCAGCCTTTGAAGCTCTTTGAAGTTTTTGAGCGTAGTAATAGTCGTAGCACTGATTCATCCTGGTGCATTGTGTTTTCTGTTGGATCGGTGTTATATGGCTGCACAAAAACACACGTACAGCCCCCCGCTGGAGCCCGAAGATGGACAAAGTGAGAGTCGACCGAGGTGAAGAAACTGAACCTCAACTTACTGCAGATGAAGAAGTAGGAGGCCGTGCCGGTGAGGAGGACGGGGCTCCGAGCCAGGGAGCTGACCAATCCACAGATGCCCCCAATCAGCAACAGGACCAGGCTGAAGGCGAGCATCACCACTATCGCCCTGTGCATGCCTGAGTACAAACAGAGTACGAGTGCACAGGGCATAGTATCGAATTAAATTGTAAGATAACAGGATTTCAAATTCACTTTCAGGGTCAATGAGATGACCCTGAAAGTACCAGACCAAATCCAACTCAACCTTTGGGAATGTATAGAATCTATTTTTAGATTTAGCTCATTGATTTGTACACACTGTACGTGTGTGGAAGAGTTTGTGCATAATACACGTTTCATTTGTTTCTTTTAATGTGACCATTATTACTATTTTACTTGAATGTTGAAGCACATTTACCTGCACATCCGTGCACATTCACTTGTTCATGCACAAATGGAAATCCATCTGACATATTGCAATTGCACTGTGAATTAAGCATAATTAGCTTTTTAATAGAATGAATCTTTACACACAAAAACAAAAGACGTAGACTCACTCAGCATGTGCAGCTCAGTCTCAGAGTACATGGAGCTGTCAGCTGTGAAGGAGTCAAAAGAGTCGACGCTCATCTTCCCACCTGGAGGTCACAATACACGTTATAAACATATCTGCAGCGTTGCTCCATCACATACAGCACTGTAATCTTAAAGTTGTGGAAAAGTACCTTCGTGGGTGTTCCACAGTCCCGAGTGGGAGCTCAGGTCGTCAAAGTCGCTCACGTTCATAGGATTCATCTCTATGATGTACCAGTACTCGGTTCCGAGGGAAGTGGCCAACAAAGCGAAGCTCAGAAGACCGCAGATGCCGGCTGTGATCACCAGAGAGCCGAGGGTCACCTTCATCCTGAACAGGTACAACGGTGATGGCTTTAACTCGTGCGTAACTCTTCTTGGTCCAGTCTTTCACACGTCGACGCGCTCATTTCGAAATGTGCAATAAATCGGGCAATATTAGGCTGATGCTGTTTTCCAAAAGCTTTCCTGTTAGAGGGAAAACATGTGCTGGATGGAGATTAATTTATACCTGACGGAACGAATCGAGCCACAGAGCTGCACGAGCACAACAGCCTTACTGAGGAGCAGCAGCTTGTCTGGGAGGGACTTGATTTTATTCGGGAGGCGCGCACGGTTACACGAGACATGGAGGGAGAACATAATAAAGGAACATGAGGGAGACTAATCAGCTGCGGGTTAACTAAATAAGATACAAGTACGCAAATCTTACATGGGGTTGTTAAATGAGCACCACTGCAAAGAAACGCAATTATATCATCACCAAATACTATCCTAGTAAAGATGATGTAAAATAAGATTTCCTCTCTCCAGTTTCATATATGCTCAGACTCACATAGATGCTACACGTTAACACACATCACATCAGAATAGCCCCCCCCCCCCCCCCTCAAAACATTTAATTAAAAAGGAGTACGTGGAAAGAACAAGTTTAATGAATACAAACAGATAAAATGACGACAGCAACAATTGAAGACTGTTGAAGAGTGTTACAAAGAAGACAAAAGGAATATAGATATTGAGTCAGCTACAATGACACACACACACACACACACACACACATCCATTATCGCGTCACTCTTCACCCATGGCTGTCTTGATGATACCCGCTCTTCTCAATTTGCCTGCCTCTTCAAACTTGGTGATGTCTTCGTTACAGGATTTGTTCTGAATGGAGGAAATGAAATCTCGATCAGGCCCAAATGATCTCACAGGATATTAGTAACACTTTGTAGATGTTAGTCATTCTGTGTCATTTTTAAGATGCATAAGAATAGATAAACAAATTGGAAAAGTAAGTTGGCAGTTAGAGTTTTATCTGTAGTCAGGTCAGTCATTTGAAATGCATGGAGTCGTCTGAAGAACGTACAATCTCAAATTTGTGCTTCTCCTTCTGTAGTTTGTAGAATTCCTCCACAGTCAGCTCTTCTACTTTCTTCTTCAGGGCGAGGAATTGGCAGGATGATGAATGAGATTTGTGCTCCTTTCTAGCAACAAAACAAGTGAAACGAGTGATGAGGGAGAGACGAATACTTCATTTCAAGGACCATGTACAAATTGTGCACAGATATGGATGCAAGGTACTTTTTGTACATCATTTAAAGGAACTATGGACGTGGGAAACACCTGTACAGAATGTTTCAGATGTCCGTGGTGGCTGTAATTCTGAACGGCTCTGTAACACTTATATGAACAAAAATAAATGATTTCCTTAAGGTTTCTGCTTAAAACTGAACAGTCTTGTTTTCAATAAGTCTTCTGTAGAACAGCTGGTAAACACCAACGCTAAATATTATTGAATATTGTGAAGTTCAACGACAGTGATTTTACAGTCATGATGCCATTTCAATAACTATGAATATAAAACAAATGTTTACAGAGTGACAAAGAGTTCAGATAGTTAATGCCTGAAGTGCTGGTGCTTCAGTAACAAACACTGCGAAATGATGCAACACCCCAAGGAGGAAAGTCTTGTGAATTATAACATATGTGGAAGATTTAACTGGAAATGGATGAGTGTTATTATGTCCTTTAGTTGAATCATCAGCGCTAACACTCAGTAAGATTGTGTTACCAGACAGCTAAAGGGGTCAAAAGAGCTTCGTCAAAATGTGTTCATGAGAATCATTTTCGTGCTTATTTACACACCAAGTACTGAACAGATTTATCCACATTAAAGATCAGTTTATTAGTCATGTGGAGTACAAGTCAGCCTGCAAAAACAGCTGTTGTCTTGTGACGATTTCTGAAGTCTAAGAAAATAACTTTCGTGATGTCTTGGAGACTACACATTTTAAAAACACGAAGTCTGTGTTACAAACTGATCGAGGAGTGGCTGAAAGACTTGGCTGTTAACCAGGCAGAGCGGGTTTAAAAGAAGAAGATGCAATTGGGTTGCATTACGGGAAGTAAAGTGATTCAGTGTTTTTGGAGCTGGACCCATAATAAGAAAAAAAGGATGAGGTATCTTTGTCTATAAGCATTCTTTGTTAAAACTGTGTCTTGCAAACTTCCTAATTAAAGTGCAATTTTAAATCGCTGGAGTGCTCCTTTAACCTCATCTGCATATACCGATCATATATTTTACTTCATATCCTACTTTATTACTTTGCCATTTGTTTTTATAATTATGTTGCGAGCGATTTATCCTTTTACCCTGCTGAGTCATATTACATTTATTACTGATTTCTCTCTAGTAGTGAAATCTTACTGTGGGTCATCCTCTGGCTCCCAGCCCTCCAGCTCCTTCAGGCAGAAGAAACACATGGCGATGTCTGGGCTGTTGTCTGAAGGGGTGTGAATGAAGCCAGCTTTGGCCATCTGCGAAAACAAATGTATGAACAGACCATATTTAAAAAAGAAAAAGAAAAAATGGCAGCTGTAAATCAAGAACCACTTTATTGTTCAATGTATATTTAATTACTAAGCCAAACTGATACTCAACTAACTTTAAAATATCCCTGAGTGCAGTCTTTCTGACAATTTCTAGACCAAATGATTGAGAAGAGATTAATCCATAATAAAAATGGTTTGGACTAGGCTCTAACATGTCAGTTGTTGGTTTCAGCTGTTTAAATTTAAGGGTTTGTTGCTCTTTTTTTAGTTAAAATTGTAAATTAAGTATCTTTGGGTTTAGTGTTAGCGGAGTATGCTTTCGAAATAGTAGGTAACAACTTGCTATGTTAGTTTAACCTTAAATTGCGAAACCACACCTTAAATGTTACGTTTGACACGTACCTATAACATATTAAACATTTCAAATTCAAAGCGTTGACTGCTAAACTTAGCGTTAACATTATATAACATTTGCCTATAGGGATTATCTACTGGCAGTTAACCTACAGGTCGTTTATTAGAAACCCCGAGGTAAGGCCACAGCGTATTTCATTTAAATATTAGCGGGTTTCTTACTTTAGCTAGAGCTAATTGTTGTTGTGTTAGCTAGCTAGCTAACGTCGCTAGCCGTAGCAAAACCCAACGGTTTCAAACGTTCACTCACGTTCTCCGGTGTACACAAACAGTCTTCGACAAACGGCCACCCCTCAAAAGTTTTCAGTCTGTTCTCATAAAAATACATTTTGATAGACTCTTCGTGTAATGGCTCCATTGTATTTAGGATGACACTATACGTCTATAACTTTAGCTTTAACCAGTATATCCGCCACCGAGTCAAAGAGTGTTTTTAAATTTCGACGCGTGATCACTTCGACTGCTTTGATTGGCTGATTTCTTCTTCGTGGATTAACATCCTGAAAAACGCACAGGTACACCACACCGTGTCCATTTACCGTAAACGTTTACTGGCGCTAAAACTTTCTGCAAAAAACGCCAATATACACAATTTTTTTTTAAATAAATTGTTTAGGAATAAGACAAAACTAAAATTATCTCTCCCTCTTCCCTGAACCCAGAAATACATTTAAAACTCACGTCATCCACCGTCTGTCTCACTTCCGTTTATTTTTCATGGGAAATGTAGTTCTTGGCTATTATTGGTCCAAAACGCGACGCGCGGAACTTTGTGAGGGTGTCCCATCCTCTATCAACAACCGGTTCAGGAGTAGCCACGGCAAGTTTTGTCCATACATTTTCACTTTTATTATCCCTCGCCTAGCAAACAGTGTTAACAGTGTCTAACGTTACATATGCACACTAGCTAGTTTCTTCTTCTTTGGTGTTGTGGCCATGGAAGGGCGGTGTGCTGTTGAGACTTTAGCAGGGTTTGGCTTTTCAGGAACATCATGCATACCGAGGGTCAAGTTAGGTTTTGGGACAGATGTGTTCCTCTGCACTGGCAGCGACGAGGTCTACGTCTTCAGTACTCAGGAGAGAAAACTCACGGTTAGTCACTCATGTACTGTACAGCCGTCTCTGCAAAGCTATACAACCACATGTGCTGTGTTCTGCTGTTTTGTTGCAGGCTGTCCTGCAGTGTCCTGGTCCTGTGAGCGACCTGGTTGAGAGTCACGACAAGCAGTTCCTCTATGTCGCCTGTAGGAGTGGAGTTTATTGTGTCAGTTTACAATTTCTGCTCTCCAGGTATGAACATTCATGTATGTGGTCTAATTTTACTGCAGCACAATGCTTCAAACTATACTAAATACTAAATACTCTCCTCAGAGTACTGAGCCTCCCCTGAAAATGTTTGGAGCCCCCCTCTAGTTCATAGATATCCAAGTCCATTTGTTCTTTAAACTTTGCTAAATTAAATCTTCCAAATGTGTCGTTATGTGACCTTTCTCCTCTGCAGAGCTCAAAGCGCCCCGGGCTGATGCATCCTCCAGTCCAGCTGAGCTGAAAATCTCCTCCGAGTTTCTCGTTGCTGCAGAAGAAGGAGTGTTATCGCTGCTCGTCGTCGGCTCCGTGCTCCTGACTCTTTCCCAGAGAGACGTATTCTGGACGTTGACTCTGTACAAATCCTCAAACTACGAGAAGCTCAGTTCATTCAGTCGGGTCTCAGGAGTTGTACACAATGACGCTGAGGGAAAGATGGGAAGGAGAAGGAGGCCTGCACTGATTTGTGTCCTCTCTAGTGATGCAACACCACCGTGTTCCTCCTCCACTTCTTCATCAGAGGCGACTTTAAGTGACGGCCACGTCCGCCTCGAGCCGGTCCTCTTCAAACTCCTGTTTGGGATCGACGTCGCCCTCGCCAAATCCCCCGTTATCCTTTGTGGCCTGCCAGACGGGTGCCTGTGTTTCCTCCCTCTGCGTCTCCCAGGATCGCGTCTCCGAGTCCTGCGCAGCCTTGAGCAGCCAGTCGTATTTGTTGGAGCATCTGCACCGGGACAGTGTTTGGTGGCAGTGGGGGAACAAGGGAGAGTGGTGCTGATCAAAACAGACAAAGAGGGAGGCGGACACAAAACTGTTTTTATTGAGGGGTGTGTACCGGCGCCTGTGATGTGTGGCTGTGTGGATAAAAACACTCTTTACTACAGCACTGGGTCAGACCTGCTGCTCCTGGATCTATCAGAGGGGTCAACTGCGAGAGAAGGCCAAGAAAGGGACGAGGAGACGCGCAGCAAGACAGACGCTGCCCTCCAAAGCCCCACCAGTTTAAATGTGTGTCGAATCGTCGCCTTGGCCGTGTCCGCATGTAACACTGCAGGTAAGCAGGCCGAGCATAGACGTGTGGACTGAAGAAGGTGTGAGAGTCCTGCACAGTGGAAGCAACAGAAGAGCATTGGCTGTCTGAAGCCAGAAGGCAGTGATCGCTTTAAAGTGCGACTCTAAACTATTTGTTTGTTGTTTCATGTGAAGTTGAGCTGCTGGGGCTGTGTGTCAGAGGGCAGCTCCAGAGGATTACCTTACCTGTGGGGAGAGAGGATGCAACACTGTCCAAGGTGCCTTCCACTCAGGGGGGCCGCAGCGTCAGGGACCTCCTGTCTGCTATCGGGGACGTCTGTGAGAGGTAGGCTATACCCAACACAGTAGACATTGTAGTTAAAGGTACATTTTCACATTGAAATGTCTAAAGAATCAAGGTAACCGCTTCATCTGCTCTCCTCTCGTGGCGTTGTTTCCCCTTGTTGCATGCATCAGCGTTGCAGTTGTCCATCAGAAGCTTATTAGATCTTTTTTAACTTTATGTTTCAACTGAAAGAAGTATTTTAGTCATCGGACGTCTGGATCTTAAGAAGCTGAGCAAACGTTAGCGGCAGCTAACAGGGACCTTCTGTGTTTACCAAGCAGCGTTGGAGAAACACTGATTTTAATGAGAAACTTCTTTTATTCAGTATTTTCACCGATTATAATCACCTGGTCTGTTTGTTGTGGAGATCTCTGCGGGTAATTCATGATCATACAATGATCCCACGCTGCTCCGAGACGCCACCAAACTCCGTCTTGTGTTATTGTTTGGATTGAGAGACCCGTCGTGGCAGGAAATTACATATTGTGTGTTTTAAATGATCTTTCTGTTGATATATAAATGTGATTTTCTTTCCTTCAGAGCATCAGTGCTGAAAAGTGCCATCAAATCCAAAAACCAAATTCTGCAGCACCTGAATCAGGTGCTCAACATCAGCTTCCTGCTGACGGCCAGCACACATAGTGAAGAGCAGCTTCCCATCCAGCAGAAGCCGATCAGATGTCATGCCAGGACCGGGTGGAGCAGGTTGCTTCAGGAAGACTCCCTGAACCTGACATGTGTCCTGGACAACTCGAGTCCTTATGTTTTGGAACGAGGCTGGACACTGAGCGTCGCTCTGTTTCCTCTGTCCTGTCCTCCCAGTGAAGGAGGGGAAAGCTCCTCCGCACATTTTTCATTCCCGTTCCACAATCTTCACCCAGGGCAGACGTTCGAAGTGTCGCTCCCGCTCGCAGCTGCAGGCGACGCATCCTTCCCCATGACGGTGAGCTGCTCGCTCATCTTCTCCCTCACAAGTCTCCTGGGAGAGGAGGCCGCAGACCTTGCTGGTCTGCAGAGTAGCTGCGTCAGCTTGCCCTTGAACACACTGACAGTGGATTGGTTGCACGCCCTGCAGGTGAACAGCCCCACAGCCACCCCTGAAAAGGTCACCTCTCAAACCAGCAACCCAACAGATGCCATCCAAGATTTCTTAATGTCACGTCAGATTAGGGGCAGTGGAAGAGCAGAAGGAGGAGGAGAGCGTGCTGATCAGTATTCAGCAAGCGTACGGGTGTCTGCACAGCTACTGAGGGACACGCTGTTGTTGAAAAGCTCAGATTTGGACCCTCAGGGGCCAAAGTTGGCTCCGCAAAATGTGTGCCTTTCTCTGCTGGACTGGCTGTTGTCTGAAGGTGCTGGAGGAGTGACGACGGGACGACAAGGAGACAAGGTCGCACTCTGCAGCTCAGGGATCCACGCTCGAGGTCCAAACGGACACGCTGTCAAGCTGACTGCTAAAGAGGTAAAGAATCCTCCAATGTTACACTTCAAAAAGTACATTCTTGTTGCTTGTGTTATTGGAATAAAACAGATGAGCCTTCGTACTCCAGGTAAATGTAGGGGAGGAGAGCACGGGGAAGGAGGAGTCCCCGACCACAGTGGAGGTTCAGGTTCAGAGCTCCTCTATAGCAGCGGTGTGTGGACTGCACCATGCTGTGCTGCGGCGGGTACAGGTACAAACACCCCGATCTCTCCAGCATATCTTAGAGAAAGTTACAGCAGGGGGAGAAAAACTAATCTTTCACAAGTGATGCAATTAAACATGTTAGTTGTGGCGTTGATAGACAGAGACCTAAGTCGTTCCATTACATATTTAAAATAATTAGATCTATCCTAAACTGGCTTGATGGTCATGTTGTGTTCCTTCACACAGACTCTGCTGCAGAGGGCTCCTGCTTCCACAAAGAGCGTCCAGAGTTTAGGTTTAAGACGATCACTGCAGCGGGCCGAGGTAACGCCGATATATGTGTGTGTGTATATATATATGTATGTGTACTTAATGTTTATCCTTCGGGCTGCCTTGTCTATAATCTGTGTTTCTTCTTTTCCTCCTCGTCATGTCAGCGCCTGCTGCAGGAGATCCAGCAAAGTCGAATCTCGGTGGCCTTCGGCATGGGCGCGTCCACGGGGCAGATGACCCGCACGCTCCTCAGCGTTTACAGAGAACTCAGAGAAAACCCCCTCCTCATAATGTAACATTTCTCCACGCCCTCGGCCGCGTCCAGTGTTCTGTAACCCGCCTTTGCTTTTGAATCACTGTAAATGACTGTAAACGTTTAATATTTTACACAAAGAAGAATCACGACTCATTATTGTGTTATTGTACGTGCTGCTACAGCTCGCGTGTGAATCGTCGCAACTCAACGCGACTGAAAGGCTCAGGTGGAGTAAGAAATATCTGCACATTACAGTCCAGCTTGTAAAACTCAGTGTCACCGCCGGGGGAAGGTCGCAGGTCCACAGTCTCCTGAAGAGTCAGACATGTAGCAGAGGAGCTACACACGTTCACAGACGACTGATAGATTGCGAACGTCTCAACATCTTTTCCTAACCCTCCAAAAAAACAGCAGATCAGCTACTAATGCAGCTTTTGCAGATTCCAAAAAGAATCAATCTCTTGCAAAAACAACGTGTTAAGGCAGAAACATGTTGCCATTACATCTCTTCTTCAGATAGTTAGCATCAGATAAAGCCTCATTTGCATATTTAATCATAATAACGTCATAAAGCTTGTAATACATAACGGTCTTAATGTAAGTAATCAACTGGGAAAGTGTTATGGTGATATCTATTATTTAAATCTATTATTTTGACACAATTCACAATCTTTTCATATCTCAGTAGCACTTACATGCACCAAACTGTAGAGATTCATTCCTGTGTATGTTCTGAAGGTTTCTACAGAGGGCTTTGTTTATGTAACATCTTATTCCTAAAAATCTATAGCTGTTGACAGTCAGATGTGTTAATATGGTTTCCCCTATTCATCGGCAGTGAGTCGAGGGACTTGTATTCCACACGGCACCAAATACATTTGGAGGGATTAAAGCTAGAGTAACAAACCTGAGAAAGTAAAGTGGCGCCTGCAGCCCCTTTCTGACTTTTTGATAGCCACCATAACTATTTGAGGGATTGAACCCGCAGCGTTCTGGTGATGGATAACCTCCATAAAACTCAAAAAATCAAAAAAACACAAGAAAGTGGACGCTTGTGGTCGGAGAGAGAAGGTGTGAGCAGCGCTTGTACAGGTGTCTCTAATGCTGTGCAGCTGCACGATAAAGATCTTCATGTCAGTCGGGATCAAATGAAAAGCAGACAAATTGTCTTTGTGTACAAAAAGGATTGAATGCAGGTATCGTTGGACCGTTGGACCGTACTACTTGGTGCTGGATATACATAATAAAACATACCGAACTCTTAAAATTCAATATTGGAAAAAGGAACTTTTTAATGAAACATGAAGAAAATGATGAAGTTTAATCTCACTTGTAATTACAAAGTGTTCCTACCACATCTAGAAGTTGTAAAAGTGCCTCTGGATAAGATTTCTTAGATTCTCATACTTACTATTACTAAAAACAACACATAACCAGCCATACAAGCGCTCAAGTCCCCCCCCCCTTCCAGTGGCAGGTTGTAATGATCCTGTTAGTACCATGTACATGAGTGTTGGTCACAGTCTGCAGGTGATTATTAGATCCCAGATTTATATTCTTCTTGTTACACATCCTGCATCACCACGTTGTTGCCATGGTGTTAACAATGTAACACCTGTGAGGAGCGCCGAGGCCTGGAAGACGAAGACGAGGAGAAAGAGTTTCCTTGCTTTTACATGTGAAAAGGGTTCAAGGTCTTTATTGAAAGGAGGATTATTTTTGCACAATAGTTAGATCTTGCAGCGAATCAAAAAGAACAACACAAAAACTCTAAAGTTCATTCACACTCATGTTGCTGTTTGATTCAAAGCATTGTTCTCTTCATGAAGACTTCCCTTGGTTCTTCTCTTGCACTTTCTCCTTCCCGATGAGGCAACTATCAGTTATGAGTTCTCTGTGGTGACCTCTTCGTAACAGGAAGGAGAAACATTTAATAGGATGTAACTCGTCTCTGATGAGCAACTGTCTTCCATCTCAGAGCCTAACTTTAGATACGGTCTTGATGCCGAGAGGCGTCAGTGTCAGTACTCCCAGAGGGCCGAGCTGCTCAGGAAGAGTCCGTCTCCCTTCAGCGTGCCTCCCTGGTCTCCACGCAGGTATTTGCCGTTTTTGCCACGGATGGCGAGGCGACCGTGCTCCAGGAGCTCCAGAGTGAAATCCTCAGGGGCCTCGCCGTCGGAGCACACCAGCCCGGCACTGTTCACGTACCAGAACCGGCCGTCCACGCCTGCAGGTGTGGAACAAAGAGAGAGCAGAGCAGCAGCAGTGCGTCAGGGATTCAGAAGGTACTAACAGGAGCATGATCAAGACACTTCATGTTGTTCATTGCTGAAATGGACTTGTTGCATTGACGTAAATGGAGGCCGCATTTAACGACAGCTAAACTGTATTAAAAACATCTGTTTAGAAAAGCTCTCACACAACTCGTGCTGTGTGATCTCCAGATGGATCCAGTCGTGCTCACATGCATTAGAGCTAAAGCTCGTCAGCGCGAGGACAGACTGACCATTCTGCACTGTTGGAGTTTGTAAAGGGATGCTTTGATAGAGTTTTCTAAGACGTTTCTAAGCTTTTGGATTCTTCGTTCTCCGTGAAGGCATGCGAGAAGTTTTCTTCACACAGGGGTGAAGTATTCCTTTGAGTGGGTGCGTCCTGACCTTTAATGTGGTACGCCCCGTTGCTAAACTGCAGGTGGAAGATGTCGTAGACTGATCTGCTGCCGTCCAGCGTGTTGGAGTTCTTGTGGTGGCAGATGAATCCGTTCTCTCCTCTCAGGATCAGCATGGGGCGGTTGATCAGTTTCAGTGTCAGCTGTTCGTCTTCGCCTGACGAAAGGGTGACAGTAAAATGACACATCAGAGGAGGCACATTAGTGAAGAGTTGTATTGTTTATTAAAATGCTCTCTTACCTATGGAGTCACTGACAGCCAGCAGCTGCCCATTCTTCTTGGTGCAGATGTATTTTCCATTGTTAGCCTTTAGTGCCACCTTGTGGCCGAGCCACTCCACTGAGAACATGCTGTCGGCTGACCTGCAGTCAGAAAAGAGACTTTCATTGCTTTTAAGTGTTTTATTTGTAAAATGTTAATCTGTAAAGTAACTAGTAACTCCAGCTGTCAGATAAATGTAGACAATTCTGCACAAAATGACCAAATCTAAAACTGCACAGCTTTTCCATTTTTAATTCACACATACTTTACATATTGTTTTATTGTATTTAAATATATATATTGATTTTTATTAACGTATTATAATTAATAATGTTCTAACATATTTTTAAAGTGTCTTTTCATGTTTATTTATCTTTTCTATATTTCTTGATTTTTGCAACTTTAACTTTAACTTTGCAAATTTCCTTGTATGTGAACAATAAACCCGATTCTGATTCTGATATCCATAAATAAACATATATATTAGCATGAAATTGAAATACTAGTAGAGTAAAAGTATTGGGATTACATGTTAAAGATAAAGAAAATAAGATTAAATAAGAGAGACTGAATTTGATATTTAAATTCCACGACTGACTTTAATTTTCCTTGTGTCCTGTAATAATATGTGTCATTCATGATTGTTTACATTTATAACTCAGTATTCACGCTTTGAGAGCATTCACTCACACTGCAGTGGCGGAGCTCTGGATGCCTCCGTGGGACACCAGGTCCCAGTAATTCCCTTGGCTGGTGCGGAACGTGCACTTCCTGCTTTCCTTGTCGATCTCCATCTGAAACGTCTCCATGTCCGTCTCGTCTTCCTGATTGGCTGCAAGGCTTACTCCTGGGAGGGGCGAAGCGAGCACACGTGGTCATTAATACTTGAGCGTGAAAGCTTGAGGACTACTTAGTGTCTGGTGAAATTCACCCATTCACCGCTGCTTTTTGTTATTAATGGTCACTTTCCATTTGAATACTTTCTAAATTGTATTCTAATGACGTATATTGTATATCAGAAAAACGTTATTTATCCCTGAGAATAAAATATAAAATATATTTTGCAATGCAATAATATTAATAATGATATTAATGCTGAAAACAAGAATATTTCTTGAAATGTAAAGTATAAGACAGTGATAATGTGCAACTACTGTTAAACTTAAAGGGACAGTTCAGAATAAAATCTAAAGTACATATTCCCCTTTTACCTGTAATGCTGTTTATAAATCTAGATTGTTGCAGAGTGTTGGAGATATCGGCCGTAGAGACGTCTGTGAAACCTTCCAGAAATCACGACCCTTTATTAAAGATGATCCACAGACTGTTTCATGCAGGAACTATTGTCTTTCTACCAAACTACACCCACCAACCGTATCACTTTCCCACTATCTCCAGCACTCGGCAACTCACACCAAAACAATCCAGCTTGATAAATACCACTACAGAGGACGAGTATGCATTTTAGATTTCTGGGTGAACTGTCTCTTTAAGGCAGCGTCAATATGTGTGTTCACAAAGATACATCAGATTGTACTGAATAGGTGTAATTTGTGCATGAAATAAACAAATTCCTCCACAGACCTCTTGTTTTTCCCTTTTCTTCGTTCTCAGTGGCAAGTCCAAAACCAACAAAGTAATTTGAAAACAGCGACAGCAGTTTGCTAATCAGGCTGTATTGTTATATTCAGCTTGGCCCAGCATGAAAGAGTTGGTAATCACATTTGATCCTGGGATGTTAGGTTATTTTTAAACGATGCCGTTTTTTAAACCGCACCTTTGATCTGATGTGCCAAGCGTACCCGGTACTTTCCTCGGGGTAAACCCCTGATTGTGGTTCCAGATGCATTTATGCATATGTATGTAAATACAATACTAAATGCCCCCGTGCAGGAAAATCTTCCAGCGACAAGCTATCACATACTAAATGTGTACAATTCATCCAACGGTAATTTGCTATACAGAGATAACGGAGATACAAATCACACTCTGCATCAATTACACCGAGAAACAACCGCACGGAAACAACACCTTTGATTTGACTTTAACCACTCAGAAAGCAATTATTACAGCGTCTTCTTTGCTCACACATCAAACAGTATGGGTGTCAAACACGTGAGAAAAACAATGCACATCCTCTCAGTGACATCCGTTCCCTCTCTGCTTTGATGGGCTGCGTTGGCTTCCAGGTTCAGAAGGCAGCTTTACTATTAACCTTCTTTAGAAGTCCTTCGCTGGTGACGTTAAAACAGGACGCTTTATTATAAACGTTGGCAGAAAAGAAAACAATTGTTTGTCAGGAGCAGATTTCACAGAGTTAATCCCAAATTAGATGCATCCCAATACATTTTTCAATCCTTTAACAGCCCTCGTCTGCGCTCATCGCCCCCCCCCCCCTCTTATCTCTCCCGGCTCTCTTCTTTGGTCACCCTTCTCCTCCCTTCCCCCATCTACTCCCTCCTTACCCCTGACCCCCTCTACCCCCACCTCCCACCATCACCCCACCTCCGGCCCTGCCTATCTGCCCTCTTCACAGCGGGGCTCTGATATAATCAGCTTTCAAGTGCTACCCGTCCAATCCCTCAATCCCCTCAATAAAAGAATAAAGGAAAAACAGGAAAAGACCAGAGGATTTTATGGTCCACACTTAGCGGGATGTACGGATAATTACCAAGCCCTCTCAACCCTCCAGCTTACTGAGCGATGAATGATCAAACATATGGAGAACATGCAAAGTAAATGTAACTGCATTCTACTCTGTGTTATATACCTTAAAGTGCTCAAAACCCCAAATATACTATACAAGCACAGGAAAGAAGCAAACTTTATTTGACAACAGTGTCTTAAAAAAAGAAAAATAAGAAGGGCACTGTGAGAGTGCAGACCTCCGCCAAGGCCGTTTCCATAATTGAAAAATAATGAGTGTATCCGCCCCGTGGTCCGCTCGACAATGTAATGGGTTCTTCCTCTGGCCGGTGCTACACCCTTCAAACCAATTCATGAAATCGGGCGAGTAGCTTTTCCTGTAATCCTGCTGCAAATCCAAACCAACCAAGCAAGGAAACAAACTGAAGACGTAACCTCCTCAGAGGAGATAATCAGAAGTTAAAGACTGAAACCTCAGAAAGGATCAGTTATTGGTAACCTGAAGGGACGGAAAATACACGTCCGTCTTCCAAAAAGATCAACCAAAGGTTTAAAATAATAATAATAATAATAATAATAATGCAACAATGCTAAACACGAGTGAATACAAGTGTAACAGAGACGAGACAAGCTAGTGGTTCAGTGAAGCTGTATTTAGACACAGCGGTGCTATGATCTAATGCTAACAAAGCATGCTAACAAAGCATGCTAACGTGTACATGACTGCACTGAATCAACATTATTCCTCAGCTGAAGTTCTGTTGCTTGAAAACAGACGTCCATCATCCATCGGCTTTTAGAAGTCATGGCACCTCCTTCCTTTTCTCCATCCATGGACACAACAGGTACGTTGTGAGATCTTCCCAAGTTTATTGCAGCAAGGCGATAGTGGTAAGGTTTCCTCGTCATTCCTAACTTTCGTTGGGACTTGGATGATGTCTTGACCGGTGTCCTATTCAGAGCTCATGTAGTGTGATAAGCTGTTGTGTCAGAAAAGGCACAACAACGCAGCGCTCATTATGCGTAGCCTCAGGTGCATCTCTACATCTTTCAGTACAGATAAGGCTGTGATGTTATTAGATATGCAGATATTTCGTCATTAACCAAAGCTTTGGACACAATCAACATTCGCAGTCTGAAGAGATTACAGCAGTTTTCTTGATTGAAAAACAACAATTGTAGTAGTTTTAACATTCCTTTTGGCCATTTTGCTTTTATTTGATGCCCATAGGTGCAGACTGGAGGAGGGAGAAAGGGGATGACACGTGACAAAGATGTCATGGTTACTGAGCTGCAGAGACGCTTTAATCACATCTTATTCACACCCGATAAACTAGGTATCATGAAGTCTTACAACTGGTGAAATCATCATTGATCTTAAGTGTATTTGAAGCACAAATTTCTGCCCCTCTGCTCCGCACCTTTGCCTGGGGGCCTATCACTCTCATTCGCTCTCATCCCGACTCAATGTCATGCTTTGTCTACCTATTCCATGTGTCCATTTCACACTAATTCAACCCAGAAATGATCCTCTGACAGGGCTCAGCTGGGACCTCGCAGCCGCCGTCTGATAGATGAGAAGGAGAGGGGACGGAGGAAGGAGAGAAGGATGGAGGAAGAGAAAGTAACAGAGAACGGGGGAGAAAGAGATTAGATGCGCTGAAATCCAAGCCAGCATTCTGAGGATATCAATAGCTGTGTTGATGACCGTCGTTGACACAGCAGTTGGTCAAGCATACAAAATAAGGTGTTGTCATCATGGCCACGATCACTGATTAACTGATATGCACACTTCTAATCAGTACACTCCCCGGTGCATCCACACAAACACACTGCAGCAGTGCCACATTTTGGATCAGACCCCAGATCCAGCTTCACTTTCTGCCGTTGTCCTACCTGCAGGCTGCAAGTGGAGCAGGCCTAGCTAATCCATCAGCGATAGCTGGCTCTGACATCTATTATTAATGGTAAGCTGATGCTGCTATCCCCCTGTCCCTTATTTTCCTCTTTCTCCAAATCATTCATCCTCCACACTGCAGTTTTTTTGTTTCAGTCCATTCTTTTACCTCTGGTGTGTGTGTGTGTGTGTGTGTGTGTGTGTGTGTGTGTGTGTGTGTGTGTGTGTGTGTGTGTGTGTGTGTGTGTGTGAGTGGACCACAGGGTGGTGATGAGAGACATGATGACAGATCTACATGGCATGCGCACGCAGGCATTGACATATGCACGCGTGCACACACATAAACACACACATGCAGGCACACACACACACACATACACACGCACTGCAGGCAATAAAGATAAAGAACATCTCATGGCAGATGGAGATTTCTGCGTTAAATCGCTGTTTCTTTAACACTTTTCTATCTAAGTTCATGCTCCCTCATCACAGTTGACCCTCTTTTATTACGAACCCATTCACTGCATTTGTGCTCACTTTAAAATAGATAGCCATTGTGACTCCTCTGCGCTAAATGGAGCAGAAACAAAGGTGCTGTATGTGTAAAGACACAGGTGACATTAGGGAGGATGAAGAGCCCACCTGTCTCCACACATACTCCTATTGTCCTCAAGTCCTTTCAGAGTTCTGTCTCTACTTTCCTTCTTTCTCTCCATCTCCCATTCATCATGTGCAACGCAGAGGTACACAACGTATATTTACCCAAGTACTAAAGCATTTAGAAGCACTAGCATGTAAGGACTTTACATTGTGTACTTTTGTCCCTCTTTTAGTCCAACTTATCAATTTAACCTTCTTTTTCCTTTATCAGTTTGTTTACTTGATTTTCAGCAGCACCGCAGCACTGACTGATGTGCTGGGGGTAACTGGGTTACATTAGCGGGTTAGAGCAGGACCCGAAGGGGCAGAAGCTTTGGCCCCAGGTGAGAGGCAGCTTGGGTTTCTGAAAGCAGACTCCCCCCTTCTCCTTCCAGTAACAGGGGCCAACTTCATCAATAATTCAACACACCTCAACTCACCACTCGCCGCAGCCGGATGGTATCGTTCTGTGTGGGCGAGTGTGTTGGAGGAAGATAAAGCTTTTGTTTGTGCAGAACAAGAGTAGGAAGAGAGAAGGAGAAAGAAGGAGATAGACAGTAGCAGAAGTATCTCTGTGCATACGTTGGTACATAAAGCTGCTCTATATACTGTATGCGTGTTATTCTGCACCACATCTTTCCAATCAGTTTACAATCCTCCCAGTCGTTTGGTTTCTGCCTGAAGCTCCCACTGCTACCCAGGAACAATGAACGGGGGGAAAGATTCAGTTACAGCACCCGGGGCTGAAGTAACTCGACCCTGCAGACAAGAATCTGCAGCCCACGGATGGGTGTCATGGCCAAGTATGCTGACAAGCATTGTTGGTGTATGCTAATCCACCCCAAATCCAGTTTCAAATCAGACCAGCAAACCATTTCAACCATCATCAACTGAACACTTGTCCAAGTCCATTTCGTGCACTTCTGGTTACATGAAACGTGATAGCCACTATAACAATTCTTTCTCGTTTTTACACCGATCAAAGAAATCCAACCTTGTTTTTGAGGAAAAAAAACAACTTTGAAGCCAATGTGGAGCAGGTGTAATCCATCAGTATTGTAGTCTGGTGTCGTGCACGCATGCTGATCAAATAACGCACTCCAATGGCCCTGTCACAAGGCCGAGGGGTAAATACATAATACAGTATCAACAGAGCATTACTGCACAGTATATAGGTTACAAGCAGCTGTTTCAGTAAGCCACAGGGGCAAAAGCCTAGTGTGTTCACACCATTACCCAACAAAGCCAGGAGGTACATTTGAGAGGAAATGAAAGGAGATTTTTGAAAAGATCACCATTTATGATAGATTATTTGGCTAAACCTTTTCTATTATATGAGCAGCATTTTATGAAAGGGTATCCACCATTACAGGAAAACAAAACCTTCTCCACCAACATTAAAACTCACAAAATGTAGTTGAGAAATGTATTTCTGCCGTTATTACCAACATGGGTGCACGATAAATCTGTCATTTGACCGAACCACTCACGAGTGCGAGACTTAATACCAACTGTGGACTAAACTAAATCAATTGCAGCCCTGAAACAAATGGCTTATTTGTCCCGGATAAGGCTGATACTCTCCCATATCAGCCTCATCTATCTTGTTTTCCTGACTATCCAGTGTGCATGTTGATGCGCAGACTACATTACCCATAATTACCATGCATCCCTTATCAGGTGTCAATCATTAGAGAGTGGCCTATTCCTCAACAATGCATATTAAGCTCGCCCACAAGTTACTTCCTGTGAATTGTAAGCTCAGTGTTCTGGGGACGTATCAGTTCACAGTATGTAAGTATATAGGCTAGTAGTAGTAACTGTAGTAGTTGTAGTACTTGTTGCCCCTCTGCTTCATTATGTATGTGTGTAGGTCAGTTTGTGTCAGCTTAAAGCTCATATGATCAGTAAGCACATAAGGTCAGTCTTCAGTCATTTAATCAGACATGTGGGATCCTGTGTGAGACTTTAGGGAACCTAGGAAGCTGCAAGAGTTGCAGCTTGTGCATGCATGCAAGGCCTGAAGGCAAAATCTCCCAATGATATGTTTGTGTTTTCCTTACCTTGTCTTATGGAGACATATCGCCCATTGGCCGCCATCAGCACCACCTGTGGGTGGCTCTCCTCGAGGTCAAACAGTTCATCTTTGCCTGGCTTGGAGCACCGTCCAGACCTCAGGGTGCCTGTAGGCCCCATTGGAGACAAATACTTCCCCTCACAGTCTTTAAAGGCCAGCTTCCCACACTTCAGCTCCAGCGTGTAGGCAGTGGCCCTCCCACTCTGCGTCAAGAGCTTCCCATCATTGCTGAGGAAGCGGCTGTCACAGGTCTTAAGACAGTACTTTCCATCCAGGTAGACAAGGGTGAGGAGCGCTGCCACACCCCAGGGGATGTTCATATCCACAGCGATTTCCCCATCCTCCTTAGACAGATGGGCGTAGCGCTTCCGTGCCACAGACAGCAGGCTGGCCTGAGGATGTAGAGCCAGGTGCACTGCCCACAGCTCGGCCTCTGTGATTACCTGGGCAAAGCATGACAGGTAGTCCCGAGAGCCTCCGAAGAAGCGGAGGTGCTGTTCAGACTGCAGGGCCCAGCTACCGTCTGATTGAGCCACGATGAGGAAGCGGCAGTCTGAATTTTGCCCATCAGCCTCACAGGTGACTTTGCCGTCCTTGTCAGAAGCTAGGTAGCGTCCCAGGTGGCTGCGCAAGCAGACCACCTGGGTGTCCTGAGAGTCCTGCTCAAGAGTCCATATCTGCTTCTTCTTCAGGCTGGGTGCGGACGCATTCACCTGAGAGACATGGGAAATAGAGCATGAAGGGTTAGGGTTTATGTTGTGAGTACAACAACAGTGACAGATCCATGCCTAAAAGAGTAAAGCCCTGTGCAGACACTCTTTTTATATTGAATGACATGTTTGTACCTTGAAGCCAAAGGCCTCAGCAGTGAGGTAGCGACCCTCGTGGTTGATTAGACCAAACTGCAACTTCAAGGGACGATTCCCATTAGCAGGCATCTTCACCTGTGGATTCAGAAATGTGACAGACAGAAGGAGAACAAGCGGTGAGAGAAGTTAGTGATGGGGGAAAGAGTGGGGAATGAGAAAGAGAGTAGGCAAATAGACCTGGGATGCAAGAGTGAGGGGTGTGCATTAAAAAAAAGGTTTTTTTAAAGGATTATTTAAAGAGGTGAGGATAAAGGAAGGCAATGAAGTCATGGAGAATGATGAAATGAGAAAGTCTTTGAGACAGGAAATCAATTCATTAAGGTACAGTATATAAAGCACTCTCAAGACCACAAATTCCTTCCCCCGCCCATGGCTTCATTATATATTTTTTCCAGCTACAGCCTCCTAATTTACTTACTGTGGTTTTGTGGCTTTCCCTCTGCAGCTTCTGTGGCTCTAATTCCAGCTCCCAGATTTAAGAGGCTTCTTTCGCCAAGCGTCCTCTTGTAATTCTCTCTCTCTCCTCTCCTTCTCTCGCTGGCTCTCACGTTCTGTTGATCGGGTCTCCCGGCTCCCCTCTACCGCTAACTCTCCTCACCCTAATCAGGCAGCAAAGACTTGAGTCAACCTTGATCTCTCTTTAGTCCAGGGTCTGGCTTCAACCTCTCCTTCTCTGTAGACTAATTTTGTTCTCGACGGCTTATCTCCACTTCTGCAGCCGACCCTCTGCCTCTCGCTTGTTGAACAGTGCTCTCTCGTACAGCCTAACTCCTGTTCTTGCTTGACTTGTTATTCACCCTGAAGGCTCAATCACCTGGTCCCCCCCTTCCCTGGGGTTTAGTTTGTACCCCTCCTTTGCCCACTATCTTTGGATCACATCGAATACACTGACCTTCGTCTTCACCTTCCTTGAAGTCCAGGTTCTTCGTTTGTCAGACAAAAGTTTGATCAGTGAAGAGGAACATCCTCTGCCGTCCTGCAAATGTTATGGTAGTGCATTGAAGGACTCCTTCACTCTTCCCCTAAACATAAGCCGTCCATCACAGCTGAACTCAGCAACAAAGGGTGCTCGCCTCTGTAGTCTTAAGCCTCCCTCTGTCGCTCTTTCCTCCCATCCTCTCCTTCTCTCTCTCTGCCTTTCTCTAACCTGCCATGTGTATAATCCTGCCTTTCTCTACGCTTTATTCCGAGCTCTGCACTTCGCCTCTTACTGTGACACATAAAGACAGGTAAGTAGAAACAATGCACACACGCACACACACATGCACACACAGCGCCGGGTAACCAGAGTGCTCCCTGTGCCTTTAGGGTAGTTGCCTGAGTGCAGCTCCCCTTACTTGCCTATGCCGGGGGTTTAGTTACACACCTTCTCTGATTGCAAGCTCTCTGGGTCAGTCCTAATGGGAAATGTTTCTGAGAGGCCGAGGGAGTCGCGCTTTGCATCCGAATTTTGGAGACAAGCAAAGGGAAAGGAGATGGCGGGTGTGTAAAGGAAACAATAATAAGCTAATCAACATATGGGGTTTTCAATGACTGTGTGTGTGCAGCAAGTGCGCCTGCATGTGTGTGAGTAATCAACCTTGCCAATCAGCCTATTATAAGACTTCTTTGCAGAGTAAACAGACGTGTCTGTTCCTGAATCCATCTAATCCTCAACCCAATCATCCCAACCTGGCTAATCTACCGGCACAACCCCTCCCCACACACACACACACACACACACACACACACACACACACACACACACACACACACACACACACACACACACACACACACACACACACACTCCCCCTTCTGCTTGTCAATGGCTATAAACATACACATAGACTCACTGACCCACAGCAACATGTGTGTCACCACACACACACACACACACACACACACACACACACACACACACACACAAACACACACACAGAGGTCAGAGGAGGGGCCCGGTGTTCGTTGTAAACACCACCCACCTAAAGATTTACTCCTCCTGACCCAGACTTGAACTGCTGCGCTTTACGCAAAATGTGATAAACAATGCTTGTGACACACACACACACACACACACACACACAAACTCTCTCTCTCACACACACACACACACACACACACACACACACACAAACACAGATACTGAAGGACATGAGTGCTGTTATTGAGTGTGTGAACACTAAACAGACAGACATTTCTGAGATGCTGACATGAGATCACCTTGACTGCTGCGAGTCTGAAACTTTGCTGCTTTGCTTTTCCTCCACTGGTTTTATCCCCACAGTATGTAACCACACACACAAACGTATTAGAGACGATAAGAAGAACATAAGGAAACACACTTCTATCATCTATCTATTATAAAAAAGAATCACTTTTACCCTCACAATATTTAAAGGAACCTTACAAACACATGGAAATCTCCCAGATCCAAAGCTGTGGTTACTTTTAAATAATTAAATAATTCTAGTTCGCTGTAGGCACCGGGACATTTGGTTTCTATTTGTTTCTTGTCTCTTTTTAATTATAACAATTCATAAATTATGTTTTTCATTTACTTTTTCGGAGAATTTCAAAGGCCTGGAGATTACTTTATACCTAAACTGTCATGTGTATGTGTGTCATATCTTTTTTTAATAATGGCCATAATGTTGACTCTTCACATGGTATTAGGGGGAACAAAACATTGCAATATTATCTTATTTTTATTTTTATTGACTGAGGTTCTTTACTAAATAAATCTGACTCACTTCACACTGATTTACTACACAAGGCACTTTTGCTTAACCTTGCGAGGGCGCTCTGCTCTGCAGGCGGGAGGTCCGGCACATGTAAAACATCTTATCTCATCTTAAACATTTGAGAGTTTTTCTTTCGTCCAATTCAATTCACTTGACACGTGCCATTCCAACGGACATTAAAGTGACATTTAACGCATTAGCAATGTACAATAAGGTACTTTATGTAGTCCATCAGGACATTTGGAAAGCGCTCCAGTCCACCTGTCTGTTCATAAACACTCTTAATGATGTGGATAAATCACTTCGCTCAAAAACATTCGCTCTGCTTCTCGACTTGGACGAGCCATCTGATATCCTATTGGTAAGAGGAGCTGCCTGTGTGCATAATGTGTGTGTAACAACACTCCTTATCTTTAAAATAACACAAATAAATTGGAAATCAGATCTTCACAATTCCCATCCCTCTCTTTTTTTTATTTTTTATTTTTTTTATATAAAACCACACACACACACACACACACACACACACACACACACACACACACACACACACACACACACACACACACACCACACTACAGAGTGGGAGAAAGAAAAATGAGGCACACAATCAAAGAAAGTCATATACTGTTATTGTTATCAGTGCTATTGTTTTCATTACTATCACTATTATCACTACTGTACTTCCTCCTCATATGTGTCCTATCCCACGCATCATTAGATCGCTCTCTGTAGCCCCGGGGGCTGTGTCATCGTCTGCTGTTGTGCCGGCACGGTGACGCCTGTCGATAGCCAACCAGATGTTTTTTTTTTCTCCCCCCCCCCCCCCTTCCTCCCTTCCTCCAACCCTTTATTCTGGGACGGCGGCTGTGCAAGGTTCACCGTGGCAACCGTGGCATGGTGCTTTAGAAGCCATTACAGCGGTCGTCTGATGACACTCAAATAGCTATCATTACACCTCCTCCAAGGAGACACAGAGGGGGAGGGAGGGAGGGAGGTGAGGAGGGAGAGATGAGGGAAGGAGGGATGGGTGAAGGCTAGGAGGAGAGGAAAAGAGGTGAAGATGAAGAGAGGAAAGGAAGCGGAAACAGCTGAAAGGTGGCCGGTGGGAGACAGGTTAAGGGTGGAGGGAGACGGAGGCAGACAGGGATGAGGAACCACGTTACAGACAGAGAATGTGCATGGAGGAAGGGATGAGAGGGAAAGGGAGTGACTGGGGGAGAAAATGGGGAATTCGAAATGACCGTTCTGAGTTAACAGCCTCCAGCCTTTTTCTACCCTATTAAGTTCTATTCTGCCATTACTTGGGACTACGGGGGGCTGCCTCATATCCCACAGTGCCCCCCCAACTCTTAGACCCTCCCTACACACACACACACACACACACACACACAAATACACACTCCCTTCCACACTCTTCCTCAGTTTCCTCTTCCCCCTTTTTTCCACTTTAAGTCATTCTCCCCCTCTTCTTCTCTCTCGTCTTCAGTTCAATTCCAGAGGTTGTGAACTGAATGAAAGAGATAATCTGGATCAATCTTCCTCTCGTTGTGGTAAAAAGAATGCCGAAACAAACTGTAAGGTGTTTTTTTTGTGCTTTGTTCGCTTTCCTTCCTCTCTACCCTGACACATTATGAATCTATTTCAGTAAAAATCAGGACACAAATGTGTATTTAACACCGGGAGTTTGCATTTCATGGCAACCTGTTACTCAGTTACATATGTGTATCTAAAGGAAGGAGTTATGCTAGAAGAGAGTACGACAACCATGTTGGAAATGATCGGGAAAAAAGGAAATTCAACAGGAAATCTGATATTTTGTTGGATGTTTTCAGTCTTTTTCAGGTGTAAAGATATGGTGAAGCAAAGTTATTTGCATATAAACTTAAATCCTATATTGGGAACACCTGACGAATGGCTCATACTTGTTTACCCAGAAGTCACTGTCTTATCTTCCTATAAGAATACACAACTTTAGTAAGAACACTAATAGAAAAGACACACTTTCTCTTGTCTTCTTCTTTCTCTTCTATATGCATGGGGGTGAGATGAAGTGTAAATAAATCTGAGGATGCTGCACCAACAAGAGCTTCAGCGACTAACTGAAATCACATGTTTCAATGCAAATGGACCAAACACACACTTTCCAACCTGCTCCCAACATGAAACCTGTCCTGTGTCTATCAACTCTTCCTCCTTCCCACATCAACACACACTCCTCGTTGTCTTTTTCCCCGTGTCTCTTCTCCTTATACATTGGAGGACATCTCAGACTTTTAAAAGGAGAAACTTGACCCAAAAACCACAAAGATAAAAGAGATTTCTACCGTGCAGACATGTGGCGTCGGTGTGGAAGAACAGAAATGCACTTTTACATTTTAGTGTCTTCCATCTAAAGTAATATAAATGCAAATATCCAATTTAGAACTGCATTAAGAAAACAAAAGGTTTAAACCTGTTTTTCTACTTTTTATGCATAAAACAGTTGTATCCTCAGACACACACACCTTGACTTGGCATGCTCACGATTGTAAACCCCAAAGTCTCCACTGGGGGGCGGTGTCAGCCTTCTGCTTTGGCTCCTTTATGAGAACCTTGCCTATATATTTTTTGGAGGTTAAAAAAAGAGAGAGAAGATTGATGCTTGGTTTGTCAGTGTTGGTGCCTGTGTGACTGCATAGCGTAGGAGGGAATGACTTTAGTGCTATTTAAAATGGCTGCTTTTAATGTCTCCTGCTTTTTTTTTGGGTGGGGGGGGGGGGGACTTTGCAGAAACTGAAAGGCGTCAACAACACGTGCAACGTTATCAACTGTAAAACATCAGTGCAATTAAAACGAGAGAGGAAGAGGAGGGGGTGTATTTCTCCATGTTTCAATCCTTTGCCAGTGACCATACCAGAGTCTGCTTCTCTGCCCTGTAATGCAGGCTGTACAGGAGCAGGTTTGACCCACAATTTTAGAGCCTGGATGTGTGAATGTGGGTTATACCTCACTGCTAAGCATGCATTTCTCATGTGCTTTTAATCCCATTGGTTTTCTTGCATGCTGATTTGATTATGATCAGGGCAACGCGCACGCTTGACAAGGCTGCAGCGCAGCTCTAGTCGCACCATGTGCTCCTCCACTGTAGTTCAGGATATTACCCTCGCTTTTCTTTAAATGTGTCTGAAATGAGGCTTTGAAACAGTCCGGATTAACTGATGTATCGCGTTTCTAAAAACAAACCGCCTCTGAATCATTCATTAATTCACATTTGGCTATTACAGTGCGGGTTTGTGTTTTATGAGCAAAGCAGCTCCTTCCTGTGTGGTACGAAAGAGTTAATAACAACGGGCTAAACGTGATGAGTGAGGGGACTCTGTGAAAAGCAGCGAGCCAATCAGCGTTAAGATTAACACCTTGCGCGCCCGTGATTGGCCCAAAGCATGGTCGTTGTTGTTTGGAACTCAAAACCCACGTGGGGGCAGGAACCCTCATCTGAGCTCTGATTGGCTGAGACCCCACACTCAACACCCGCCCGTAGAGGCTCTCACTGTGTTATTGGCCAAGCTGCCATAATCAACTCCTCCCCCGCCCCCCACCCTCTCCCCCCCACCCTTCCTCGCCTTGTTTTTCCGTCCGAGAGGAAAGGAAATATCTCTCTCGCGAGCTCCATGGGCTCGCGCAGGCAGCCGCGCCGCCGCCGCCGCCGTCGCTTCACATCTATCAGGAGGCGCGCGAACTCAGATCTGACATTTCGCACCGATCCTCTTCTTAACGAATAATACGGAAAACACACGCTATTACTAAATATGATATTCAACTTCCGCGAGACGTCTCCGCGCGAGGAGTTCCCCGTTATTATGTTTTATCGTCAATTTCCGCGAGACGTTTGCTCTGCCTGTCTGTGTTTCTTCATTTTCTCTTCATAAAGCAGCTTCGCTCTGCCTAACACACACACACACACACACACACACACACACACACACACACACACACACACACACACACACACACACACACACACACACACACGTCCATGTTCATATGTGCTGTTTTGCAGTGACAGGACCATTAACCTTTAATGAATTAATTATATTACTAAAGATTAACAGGCAAGGGGGCTTAATCAAATTTGGTGTGTGAGAGTATAGCCTCTGGCCCCCTATCCATCCACCTATCTATCTATGCATCCACCTATCTATCTATCCATCCACCTATCCATCCACCTATCCATCCCCCTATCCATCCACCTATCTATCTATCTATTATTTTTCTGTCTGTCTGTCTGTCTGTCTGTCTGTCTGTCTGTCTGTCTGTCTGTCTGTCTGTCTGTCTGTCTGTCCATCCATCCACTTCTGCTTCCTAACAATTATGTTAGTCTTCACCACTAAAATGAGCAAATGTCTCATTAAAATACTTATTAAAATTGTATTATTTAATTATTAATTGGTTATAAAAAAACACAAAAATTTGCAGTTGCATTTGAGATTAATTGCTTGATTTAAGCGACTCTAACACATTATTTTTTTATAGTTAGGGAGTATTTTATGAGGCTGAGATGAGCCACTGTAAAAAACAAACAAATTGCAGTGGTAAAATCTCTTCAGTCGGAAGAAGAAGAAGAAGAAGAAGAAGAAGAAGAAGAAGAAGAAGAAGAAGAAGAAGAAGAAGAAGAAGAAGAAGAAAGAGATGTGACAACATGGACTAGCTGCATGTAAGCGGTAAGGAAACAACTTAACATGTATTTAATTTACAACTCTCCCTGCCTGATTAAAAAATGTATCACGATTTTATCCACTTGATAGATTAAGGTTTATTTTTCCCCTCAACAGTCTTGAAGTTGTACACGCTGGCACCCAGGTGATATATGATGCTCATAACATTTTCTTTAAATTAGTTGAATTAGAAAATGGTGATTCTCAGTGCCATTGTGTTTGCTCCTAACGTTTAAGGCTTTGACATTTGTGCACTGTCAAAATCTAATGGAAATTGTTTAAATGATGAGGTCTTTTAGAAAGTACTGTCAGCTTTAAAGATGCATGCGTACTCCAATATCTTATTTTTCAGACTTTTACTGTATTTGAGGCTCCATCGTCTATTCAGAGGTCAAATTAAACCACAAACAAATCTACATTCAGTCTGCGTTTACCTCTCTGTTGGTCTCCATCAACTCCTGAGAAAGATATTTTACTCTGTAGCCTTCCAAATGATTATTTTAAAAAACTTTTTAAGGATACTTGTAAACTTTGTCTGCTATTTGGCACTGGGCACTAATGCTGGTTTAATAATCAAGAAGAACCACCAAATATGACCTGTTTTTGCACAGATTTATAATCCTGTGAAGCTTTTCTGACTGCATCCTGAACCTTCTTCTGTATCCACATTCGTACTTGTTTTTCATAAAAAATGTAGGGCAACTTTTCTCTAATACGTGGTGTCTTCCATGCAGCGATACTCTGTGAGCCTCCCCGTCCAGCCACAGTGCCTGAAGACCATCCCTTACCCTTCCTTCTCCTCTTGGATTGTGAAATAATGGCGCTAAACTCGGCTCAGATTGAATCTCCTGTCCATTCGGTTCACCTCAGAATCGAGATCAGTCAGCTTTTTCTCGCCTCATCCTATGCCGGAGCCGTGCTGCGGATTTAGCTTGCCTCTGATCCAGCAGCAGCAGGCACGACGGCCCTCGCTGTGTGACGGCTGCAGGAGGGGAGCTGGGCCAGCGGGGAAGGGGGATACCCCCCGTGTGCGCTCAGCAATTGTTGTCGTGGCGATGGTGGCCGTAGTGGTGGTTGCCAGGGAGATGGCGGTTGCTTGTCTGACCCGTCCCCCTCGTGCTGTCACCAGCATTATTGATGCACGCCGCTGCTTGGCATTATGGGAGTGCAGGAGGGAGGGCGGAGAGGACAACGGTTAATGAGTTCAGGAGGAACAGGGACTCTCCCTGCTCTCTCTCCTTCCTTTCTCCGTTTCCTCATCACCACCTCTCGTTTTCTTTCTTGCTCCCTTCCCCTCTCTCTCCCCACCCCCCCCCCCCCCCCCTCTCTCTCTACCCCTCTCTCCCCCCTTAATTTCTCATGGGTATCTGTCTTGTGCGAGTGTGCATTAAGAATGTGGGTCTCTCATGATCCATCATGGCAAAATGCACTTTCCCTCTCCTTCAAACACACGGAAACACTGGGAAACTCACACACAGACACAGACACATACATGCATGCACACACACACGCACACACACACACACACACACACATACACATAGACACACAAACACTTAAACGGCATACAGACGGTGCACTCACAAAAACATGTTCTCCCACACCTTTACTCGAACAGCGTAACTGACTCATTCGCAACCACTCCTTTCCCGCTCTCTTACACGCACGCACACACACGCACACACACACATATCATGCTGCCCTGCTGTTATGCCTGAAGGTAGGAGAGCCAGCAAGATTAATAATGACCCCTGACTCCCCATAGACAGACCCAAATATACACAGTTTGGAGAGAGAGAGAAAGAGCGAAGGCAAAGAGAACGAAGGGAAGAACAAGGTGAAGCCAAATGGTGACTAAAAATACACAGTTTAGACACAAAGAGGGAGGAAATGTATACAGTTTAGAAAGTGAGAGAGGAGTTGTGGGTGGGGGATTGAGAGAGTATGTTAACACTAATTGGGCTTTAATACATTTTTCTGAATGCTGACACTTGGAAACTAGGAACTATTTTCAAAGGTTAGGTTGTGTGTGGCAGGGGTACTTCAGGGATCCTCTTCCATAAAGTTCGGGGACAAGAGACACGAGAAAGAAAGATTGGTCAAAATGGAAGAGAGTCTTTTGTCCAAACACCAAGATCAGACTTGAGTACGCTCCTCCAGAACATAGTGGTGACACACAACTGTACTCGCAGGTTGAGTACCACCTGTGCCGCCTGGTATGTGAATAACAAGTCATTATCACTTCGCATTTTTTGCTTTTCGTGTGTCATTTCACGTCGCAGCAATATTATATGCTCAGAGCAAGTGCTCCAGAAGTCAGGTGACGTAGTTTAAAGAGCGAGACAGTCCCGCACAGGCAGAAGGACGGGTCAAAACAAACTCACGACGGAGACGACTGTTGGTTCTTCTTAACTGATCTATACGTAACTTAACTTACGTAACACACAGACTTCAAAGAAAAGCCCAAACCCTGATCTTCTCCTGAACCTAAGCGAGTCGTTTTGTTTGAATTCACAATGTTAACCACATGTGGCGAGTTGGTAATGAGAACGGCGTGTTAAATGACACATGAAATGTTCTTAAAAGTGGCGTGCTATTTATACGCCTTCCCATGAGGTCACGTTGACCTACGATGAGTAAACCAGTGTGTTACGGAAAGATCGCCGTCATGGTCGTGTGGACGGCTGATAGGAACTTACACATTCTTTGTGTTGCCATTAATCTGTTGTATGTGTTTATCTTCCCCGACAACTTCTGGAGAACGCCAGTGGAGACGCACTTTGTTTTCACACGTAACCAGCGTGTTTCCACGTAAGCTAAAGTGTGAACGCAGCCCAGAGAGAGTGACGGCAGGAGTATTTGCTTTGACAGTGTGTTACTACCTCTCACTTTCTGACGCTAAGGCGCTCGCAGAGTTTTTTCAGCCGTCTCTCTCTCTCTGGGTCACACACACACACACACACACACACACACACACACACACACACACACACACACACACACACACACACACACACACACACAGGCTTGTCTGCATGCATGTGTGTGTATAGACACATAAAACACTCACAGATACCAGTGACAATATGCAGACAAATACAGGGATACACACACACACACACACACACACACACACACACACACACACACACACACACACACACACACACACACACACACACACACACACACAGAAGCACCGGCACGGATTAATGTGTTTGGCTCAACTATTTCATTTATTACCGTCGAAGGCCTTTTGTGATGAGGGCATTTTTCAGGTTGCTAACCATTATTCCCTCTAAGCCCCAGGCTCATCAAAGGACTGTGAATATATGTGTGTGTGTGTGTGTGTGTGTGTGTGTATGTATATATGTGTGTGTGTGTGTGTGTGTGTGTGAGAGAGATTTACCCAGCCTTATGGTTATGGTTATGGTCTAACCAAGTAGTCAGATTTTTTCTTTGTATTCTCCAGGGATTCACGTCGCCATTCCTGACTGTACTTAATGCTCCCTCCCCATTTGTCAACACGAGCCTAAGTAGCTCGAAGGCTGTTTGTTTTACAATGAAAGGCTTTTTTCTTGCACCTCTATCATACCTTGAAATACTGCTGAGTGCGCTGTATCCATCAACATACCAAAAGTGTCCGAGAGAGGGAGGGAAAGACGTGGATAGAGAGAGACCCCGTCACTCGTCTCTGTCCTGATGTCCTCCCCCCCCCCCCCCCCAGTGTATTGAAATGTGTTTACACAGTACTCGGATCAACTACAGCACAAATTACATGCACATAGAGATATAAATTCAAACCAGATGGCGATGCTTCTGCTCTGAATAATGGTTGGTGTTTGGTTCCGTTTTCATGGGCTTGACTCTGCCATCGCCTCAAGAGTAAATTCATTTGTCGGTTTATTCTTGGTTCTCTTTGTTTGCAGAGGAACATTTGTTTTCTGGCCAGTGGGCTAATGTGTGACAGTAATGCAATAATTAATTGAAATCATTCTGGGGGTAGAGCCCATCATCATCAGTGGCGTGTCTTCCACCTCTACATCATCGCGCCGTACACAGATCAACTCAAACGTGTGATTGGCTCACAGGTACTAAAGCACCACAGGTGTGTAGTGATATGCATAAGAGAGATGAACAAACTACAGTCAACCAAAATCAGTGATTGGCTATTTAAACCTCTAAGACGTAAAACTAATTTGCAGCATTATGGTGAAAAAAACATTTCCTAACTCGAGGTCGACTTGTTGGCTTCTTCTGCAGCTTTCATAATTACCAGCGGGGTCGAAGTCATCGACCAGAAGAGCTCCAGATAGATAGCTGCTGCAAAGGATGTGCTATCAGCGGCCTATTCTTTGTGATTTTGGGCGTAAATATACACAGATTTTAAACTTTTGTCTCCAAGATCAAGAGTAAAAGTCCACACCGAAACGTGTTCTTGCTAATTGTGTAATTTGGCACACAGCTGACCATTTAGATGTATAACAAGACATGTAAAGACACGCTTCAAGACTGCTTTGCTTGGACTGGAGAGTATTCCTGAATACAAAATGAAAATCATAGCTGTTGTGTTCCCCTGATTAAATGATTGTTATGTTTTCCCTTTCATTAAAGGGCTCGGATGCATCTCTACAGGTTGAGAGAATAAGCCCGTGAACCTGTATGTTAGTCCTAAACACAAGTTGTTATAAATATAAATGTAAAAAGCCGAGAAAGATTTTCTGAAAAGTTGCCATCTTGGTAATAAAAGAGTCCTTAGTAAGTGGCTTTTATGTGCAACATGAGTCCAACACACACACACACACACACACACAAAAGCAAAAAAATAAAATCTTTAATGCATTAATTTAATGGATGAAAGGGCCAAGAGTTAAAGTGGTCTCGAGTCAAAGCTCAGCCACAGAGGTAGACAAACATTTACTGTCGGGAAAGCTGCTAACATTCGTAGGAACACAAAATTGACCGCAGATTTTAATCAACCCCTCAAACCTTCTGTGACTCCCGGTCAACCAGCGCTGTACAGCGTGAGCAACACAAAGCTGCCATTCAGGGCTGCCATTCAAAAACAGCCTATTACCAAGGCCAACGCGCAAAGATGCAGTCGGTGTAAGGAGCACAAAAACCCGGAGCCCTGAGCAACGGACAGGAGTGAGATGATCTAATGAGCTGCCTTCATGTTTCTCTCACAGGTGTCATGAGTCCGCTTCATGCTTCCTTTGTAGGGCTGTCTAAGCACTGAGGAATATGAGGCCGTATAAGTGCATCATATCCCCATATTACAAGATGATGTCTGCAGCACACTGCGAGAGAAATCCAGAATGAAGTCGAACATCTTCTCTCAGTTCTGTGCAGAAATCCATATTTGTCATCTCGCAAAGAACTGGAGGCTTTTTTCTTATTTTTATCTTGCACAAAAATCAAAACACACATCGTTCAGGCCGTCTGGAAAAACACTGGAAGCAGGAAAATGATAAAAAATCGAATATTGAGTAAAGCCACTAAGGAGTCAAGCAAATCCTGAACATGTACTAAATATATTAAAGATTTACAAGTAAAGATTTCTTGTCTCACATTACATCTCTCAATCAAAAGCATTTCACTACTTTGGTGCTAAAAGTATAATCTTCTTTTTATTATTATCTTATTTTCTATCTTAATTGAGTTCCAGGTCTTTTTCATTTAATTTTCCACAAAACTTCTTACAAATTAAATCAAAATATGAGAGAATTACATCAAATCAGTTCATTTAAAAAATACAGAATGGCCTTTGGGGTAAAAGACACGACATGTGAGGGGCAGGTGCATAGTGTTTCATTAAAAGAAAGAAGCAATAGAGTTTCTTTTGAGTAAAAATTCAACATTATTGTTGTTGTTAAATATCTATTGCATAAGTGTAGTTCTCACATCGGGGTTATTAAACCTAAAATGTATTATAAATGGTCATATTCATTCAAATATGTGACACACTGTGCTGTCATTGTTCAGCTCTTACTCACATCTCACTGGTCTGGCAGCGGCTATAAGATATATATATATATATGTATATATGTATATATATATGTATATACATCACTTGAGACTTGTGATTCTGCATCAAACCTCGTCTAAGTCAATGTTGACTTATTTTAATTTACGTTTGTGACTTAAATAACATTAAAAAAACTTATTTTAAGGCAAACTATGATCGTTTTCTAACCCTAAGCAAGTCGTTCTGTTGCACTGTTGTTTAGCTTTGTTTCAATTTACAACGAGTTTAAAACTGCTTCTGTAATCCGTGACAAAATACCCTTGAAGCGTAATTGAGAACGCAGTTTAGTTACACGAGAAGGTCATTCTGCAGGAGACAGGGTTGGGGAGTCATATGAGCCACAACCGCGTCAACATTGAAAGCCATTTTGTGGTGATTGAAAGTTCTCAATACGCTTTTTTTTTGCTACCAAAACATGTTTTGAGGTTCAACCCCCGGCCCTATTTATGAAAAACGAGACATCTTTTACAGGGTGACATGCGAGGCTACATTTATAGTTTGACATTCAAGCTATAGTGTTCAGCAGTCCATAGAAAATGATTTGAAATCCATTACATTTCTTCTTAAAGCGATCGAAAAGAGAGGGGATAGACGCTTCCCTTGGCAGATGCTGGGAGGAGATACTAACAGGTTCTTCCTCAAGTCAAATTTGAGATTGTTTGTCTGACATCAGTTGGTGAGTGATGCTTTTTGACGCTGGGGGTGGGGGTGTTGGCTGCCACATCCGCACCAACAGGTACTTTAAACTCAAGCCTGATGTGTTGTTTCAAGGTTACTGACCAGACTGTCTCAGCTGTAAGTGGGATCTCTACCTTATTTATCATCATTTGAGGTATTTGTAACATAACTTCTCTCATTTAAGATATGAAATTATGGAGGATTATACAATCCTGCTCAAGCTTTAAGAGTTCGATAAGTTAAGAAAGAAGTTTGAATCTGAACCCTGTGTTTTCTTCGTAGCTTCATGTCACAGAGGAACACTATAAATACCCATGCAATATACAGTATATATAGAAGAGTGGTTATTTAATCCTAAGCAATGGAAATTCATTGTGACCTTCACTTGTATTGTTGATCCTCGGTTATTATTAACATTTTTAATTTCTGGATGACAAATGTATAATTTCTTTGCATGAGATTTACCCCAACACACTAAAATATAGGCAGTTATTTCCCTTCATATCCGTTTGCTTTGTCAATTTTGGTGCAGTGCATTCGAAGCACCGATGGGTGCGAAGGCAGCAGGAAGTGTGTTTTGGGCCGTCTTTCTGGTGCTGCTTCCTGTGGCAGGTAAAGGTCTGCATCATAAGCTGTTATTGTGAGAAAGATTTAGACCATTCACCTCATGCTGCAGAGTCTTAATCAAAAATCTGTTTTATTTCAGTTAAACTATCATCACCCACGTGTGTGTCCTACAGAATCAGAAACACATGTGGCTTAAAGGGCTCATCCGTAGAGTTTCCCTGCTCCTTCCCCAATGATACTCAAGTCATCTCAATTTCAGGATGGAACAAAAGATTGCACCCTAACAGGAAACTTGTACCCTTGAAACAGACGCGAGCTTATTTGTTTCGAAAGAACTTCCTCGAACGTGGAAACAATGACTGCACGTTGAAACTGACAGACATAAAAAAGACTGACACATCCAGTTTCCATTTCGTGTACCATTTTAGAAATGTTAAAGGTGCGACGGTGACATGTGGAGGCGCCCCTGGTGTGAGGCTTGAGGTCTTTGAGTCTCCTGTGAAACTCCTGGTGGACAAGTTTGTTAGGAGAAAGGATCATACAGTGATAGAGAGTCAGAAGGTAGTGCTGACTTGTGTCCCCACCTGTGCTACCAATCTGAACTCCAACCCAGGCTACATCTGGTACAAGAACACACTGCAATTAAATGGCAGCAGAGCAAACTCACCTTCTCTGTCTTTGGACCCAATCAGTATTGAGGATACGGGCAGTTATGTCTGCGCCATGATTGGCTACAAAGACCTCCCCTCGTCTCCTGTCAATCTCACCGTCCAGAGAAGACCCGTAAACATGTTGTTGCCTGCAATCCACGACGATGGATCAAAGAAGGACTGCGTACAGACTCAGAACTCCACAGACCAAATCTTCAATAACTACCTGACACCCAAAAGCAAAAGCATGTTTACGTTCTCGGTAACGTGTATAGTCAGTGTTTGCATGGGATGGGTAATTGTAATAATTGTGGTTATACTAGTCAGAGCAAAGAAGAAGAAGAACGAGAAGAACAGAAGGTGTTCTGGTTCAGTCCCTGGGCCTCCCGACCCCAACAGCGACTCCTACATGGCACTGGATATTGAATCCATGTCTGCTGAATATGGCACACTGAGCACAGTGCGACGCTGCTCGGCTGCTGATCCTGTTTATGAGAACTTACAACATAACCCCCTGAGATGAGAGAGAGGTTTTAAAGCAGCCCAGTACAACATGTTATATTCCATGTGTATACCTTTCATATTATTTCCACTGTGTACCACAAGTTTTTTTAATTGTTATCAGTTTGGCATGTGCAACTAAAGTTCATTTATTACAATATGTAAATTAACTTGATTTGAATGCAAGGGGGAACCCTTAGGTCTGAAAAGTCTTCACACCTTCCGGCGCAGACTGAACACTCACCTGTTTCCACTGCACCTCGGCGAATGAAGAAAACAATATAACTGTTCTTTGTATGTTGCACTTGTATTGGTTTGGCTTATTTATAGCTAATAGGTGAATTTGTATTCTATTGTTTCTGTATGTTGCACTTCAAACTGGCTTATTTGAAGACAGTGTTAACTTATACGATTGTATTTGAAGCTGCTTACAATATTATTGCTGTTCGGAGTTGTATCCTCATGATTGTTTGCACTTTTTGTACGTCGTACGTAGCCAATGCCGAAGTTACGTAAAGCTGCATTGTTTCTAATGGCCAGCAGGGGGCGACTCCACGGGTAGTAAAAATAAGTTTGATTGTATAAAAGTCTATAAGAAAATGATCCGACTTCTCACTTGATTTACATCAGTAAACTTTTTATGAATGGGTTTATGGTTTCAATAGCTAGTTTCTTCAATACAGCTTGATGTTTACTTTGTTAATTTAAGTACCATTTAGAGTAAAATAGACGCTTCCAGACAGTAATCCACTGTCAATGTGACACCGCCCACTTCTTATATACAGTCTCTGCCTGAAAGACTACAAACAATTCTCCTACTATTCTCTATAGCGGTGCATTTAATGGCTTTCTAGTTCAGTAATTGTCAATCTACAGCCATGCTAGCAGCTAGCATTTGCTAATTAGCACATAACACAAAGTGCAGTTGAGGGAATATGGGAAGGTTTTGTAGGTATTTGGTCTTAAACCAAAGTACTGAACAAATTGCTTTTATGATGGCGCCAGATTAAAATTTAAGAGGACCAAAGTGATTACAATTTATCCTGAGGGGGACATGTCTGTACGTACTTCAGTGTGGACCAAAGTGATGGAGTGACCAATCAAATCCAGCATGATTAAAAATGACAAAAGCCTCAGTACTTTCCAAAATGTAAATTGTTGCCACATTTTGTTTTTGGGTTTCAGCTTTAATGTTAATTTCATAAAGTTTTAAGAGACTTTGTTGCATGAAAACCTGAATATAAGTGTCTTTTATTGTTTCATGAGAGGCCTGTTCCTTATGTACATCAAACCTTTGCAGAGGATTAAGGGTGTATCTATTTGCTGGGACACATACTCATCACTGTCTGCTCTCTGTTTCCATGTGTGTGTGTGTCGGTACCTGCCATCATCCGCAGCTGTGTGTGTGCGTACTCAGTAGTTCCAGCTAATGACATAAGTAAGCAGACATGTTCAACAACGTATTGGTGCATGTAAACATCGTACGCTGCAGCAGCCCCATCCCTCCCTCCTTCTGTTCCTCCCCGCTTTTATCTCTCCTCTTATCTCCTGCCCTCTAAATCTGCTCCTCCATCGCTCCCTGCCTCTTCTGTCTCTACTCGCCTCTATCTGTTTATCTGTCTCTCTTCCCGGGGCCTTCAAATCCTTCCCCACTGTTTCTTTCCTTTTTTCCTCTTCATTATAATCTTTCTCTCTTCTTCTTCTTCTTCTTCTTCTTCTTCTTCTTCTTCTTCTTCTTCTTCTTCTTCTTCTTCTTCTTCTTCGTCTCCTCCTCTCAAAACACCTCCACTGGCATTATTTATTCCTCCATCTGTCTGACGGTCTGCCTGCCTCACTCATTCATCCACCATCACTCTGTTGCTGATGTGGTGTGATGGAGGAAGTAAATAAACACAGCCAAAGCCAGAAATCCTAAAAGATCTTGTCTTTGCATGAATGACGGTAATTCATCACTAGCTTGTCTCCCCCTCCCCTGTTTCTTTTGCGTATATAAGAGGAAGATTTATCTCTAATTGTAGCAGGGAGTCAGGTGATCGAGGGGGGGCGAGGGGGGGCGAGGGTTCTCGGGAGAGAAGGAATTATTAAATGTCACCCGTAGTTTGATGCCACCTGGGGACCGAGATGCCATCTTTGTTTTGGGTTCATACAGTTTGCTGCCGGTCACATGGATGTGTTTGGTTTGTTGGCAGGTATTTCCATTTTTACTTGTAGCTCCTGGCAACAGCTTTCTTTCAAAAAGGAAAGGAAAGGAGATGCGAGGGTGAGACGTGCTGATTTTAGGTGGTTAAGCGATACATGTGAAGACTAATTGCAATCAATAAGTGGGGAAAAATAGGATAAATATTCTCCGGAGGATACAACTTATTGTAGAAACCCCCCACCTAACCCAGGCTTCCTCCTGCTCCCTTCACCCAGCCCTCCACCTCCCCCCATTACCAATTAGCTCTAGGGCCATAATGGATGTTGTTTGCCGTGTTTCCCTGTCAGCGGATTGAATTAGCGCCTCTGTGTGTGTGAATGTGTGTGTGTGTATGTGTGTGTGAGTGATCATCTTATCGGCTCTTAGTACAGTAATGAAACACAGTTATAAATGGCTGCAATCCTGTTAACAAAACAGCACCTGAGTGTAGCCCGCTAGATAAATCAGAAACGGGCCGTCGCCACGCCGACCCGGCGGCTGCTGCTGAGGCGCAGAATCATCAGGAGACAATTGAATCATTTTCTCACTGTCTGATAAAGCGTCTGTCTTTAACAACCGGATCACTGCTATAAAAAAATAAAAACAATTTGTTATCACTGGTGGGGTTTTACAAGGTTCAGCAGAAGTCTGGTCCGCTTTCTGGTTTTGAAAATCAAACTGATATTATAAAATAAATAATAAAAAGGCAGCAGATTTCTTTGTGTTGCAACATTTAAACAACCACTGCTCTGCTTCTGGTCCTTCTTCATCGCACTATGGTGATATGGGTTGTCATGCATGCTCTCTCTCTCTCTCTCTCTCACACACACACACACACACACACACACACACACACACACACACACACACACACACATTCCTCTGTCTTTGTGCTGGAGTACCATTAAGACAGTGTCTAATGCTGCGACATACTCCACTGCTCACACACTTAATTGTGTTAATGTTTGAGTTCACATAATCTTTCAGGGCTGTCATTCTCTCGGATTATTCAGCCCTGGTTTCAATTACTGCGCGCCTTGGCACTGCATGATATACCTGTCCCCGTGTCCGTGTGTGTGTGTGTGTGTGTGTGTGTGTGTGTGTGTGTGTCTGTGTGTGTACACACCATTGTTTGTGAACTAAACCAGCAAAACAAAAATTGAAGATGAAGTAGCGCAACATTATTTTCATGAAGCCTTTACTTGTTTTGCTCTAACGCCGTGTGTGTGTGTGTGTGTGTGTGTGTGTGTGTGTGTGTTCGTGCATCTGATATATTTGAGCCTGCACATACATGTGAGTGCGTCTTCATATATTTATACAAGCAGCTCAGGCTTTCAACAGCCAGTCGGTTGAAAAATTGAACAGCCCCTCCTCTAACTCATTTTGAAACCTGTCTGCAATAGTTTTGGCTACAGTCACCGATCACACCACATCATCAGTTATTGTGAATGTGAGAAGAGTGAACCCTGATAGTGTTTCGACACACACACACACACACACACACACACACACACACACACAATAGGCAGCGGAGCATGAGTCAACTATACGGGGGTAAGAAAAATAAAATGCACATAGCACAGTCATTGCGTGCTAAACAAAGTCCATTCAAGCAGATCAGTGGTGTGTGTGTGTGTGTGTGTGTGTGTGTGTGTGTGTGTGTGCGTGTGTAAGACAGAAAGAGAGATTGTGTGCAAAGCGTGTTTGTGTTTGTGTGTACTCATGTCAGTTATCCTTCAGGCTCGTCGCTACCTGTCAACTGCAGGAATTTTGTTCATCACGGTTTACTTACTGTCACAAAGTTGCGTGTGTGCAGTGAGCGTCATGTTTGTGTGTGAAAGCTGTGTATATCAACTCCCATATAGCCTTAAATATTCCATTGTATTGTGTTATATCTTAAACAAAGATAGCATAGCAATGATAAGTCTTATAAGCACGTATAATACAAATAGAACATATTTCCTCACTTTATAAGTTGTTGAGGAACACAACATTTAAAGTCACAGTTGTGAGATGATTAGATGTAATGTGAGTGTGTGTGTGTGTGTGTGTGTGTGTGTGTGTGTGTGTGTCAGACAGACAGACAAAGGTAAAAGCGAAACTTAATACTTTCAACTTGTAGCTTATTTAGTCATGAATATAGAATCAAGAAATATATAAAGTTTAAAACTCTGCAGCTCTTTATAAATATGAAAAGGCATGGGATATGCACGTTCACTTTAACATTTACATTGAATGCACATCCTATTGCACCATTTCCATCATCTCTAAGCCTCGGCACCAGCTGGAGCCGGATTATGTTTTCGGGTTGCCCGTTTGACGCCACATCTGAGGAATGCCTTGAGGGGCATTTGGCCCAAAACCACTTGTACTGAATTGAATTTATACGCTAATTATGAGAAAATACACATCATATCTTTTTTTTAATTCCCTCTAAGTCGTCATTACGTACATTATATGAGTAAACTGCAACTTTCTTTGCTAGCTCCATGTAAATAAGAAGACCATCATCATGGAGAATGGTGGTCTAATTTGTGCTGAAGTTTGACAGGACACTGGTGAAGACGAGTATGACTGAACTAATCATCCTGTCGCTGGTGGGACATCATAAATCAGACGTTTCTATTGACTGATCTTTATAAGTCAACATGTGAGGAGAGTACTCCCTTGACAAACTCATTAACACAAATGTCAGTTGTGTTTTGCATACAGTGTAGATTACAACCTAAGTTTCTATGTGCACAACTGACGAGAAACTCCTCTTGTCCTGTAAGCCGCTTCGTTTCTGTTGCCGTCTCTGATGAGTATAAAGGAGGGAAAGAAGAGAAGATCCTGCTCTGACAGTTTTATGAGGTTTTGTCTTTATTGGTGGGCCAACCGCTCTGAAAACTGCTGCACCTGTCATTTCACAGCTTATTAGCTGCTCTAAAGAGGCGTCGCAAGTAAAAACACTCATCCTCTTTACCCAGATACACTTTCTGTGACGACTGCTTCGTACTTTATAGACTATATGTTGATTTCATCATGAGTAAGCAGTCTTCAGCTCACTTATCTTCGCACAGATATGTTTGAGCGGTTTGAGAGTGTTTTAAACAGCTGCATATTGTGACTTTAAATTAATGGCTTGGGTTCATTATGGAACGTATATTTCCTGTCAGATACAGTTATTGTTAGGAACGTGACACAAAAGGGTACACTCAAATGCAACAACTCAAGATAATGTTTCAAAAGTAAAAAGGTCTTTAATGAAGACTGCAATTACAACAACAACATCACTCATATGAAGAAAACACGTAGAACAAAAGCTACTTATTTCCAAAAACGCTGGCTCTCTTGGTGGCAGAAACACAAGAGAACTGGCACAGGACAAAGGGAGACTTATACACACACACACACACACACACACACACACACACACACACACACACACACACACACACACACACACACACACGAGGTAATGGGGAACAGGTGGCAACAATCAAACAGGCGGGAAAAACTCACAAACAGGAAGTGCTCTGAAACGAGAGGAACAGGTAATTACAAAATAAAACAGGAAGTGCATGACGAGACTAGACATGAGTGACTGTAACACAAGAGAACAATGAGACAAGACTAAACCTGGACTATAAACTACACATGAAACATATAACATAAATACATTAACACACATGGCGGGACGTTACAGTTATAGATTCATGTGTGCATTTTAAATCCGAGCTTAACATATAAAACACTCTGTTCCCGGATATCCATCAGATACATTTGACCTATAATTATTAGAATTATATGTCATATCCACTTTTTACCTTAGTTTTACAAGCACATCTGCTGGTCATACAGCATATGGATAAAATAAGATGAATATTTACATTTTATTAAATAAAAAAATGTTTTGAAAAGGGACAATAAAAACTAAAATCAAATTGAAATATAGTCTCTTTGTCTTATGTTGTTACGCATCTTAGAATAATACAAATAATATAATATGTACAATAGTTAAGAACATACTACAATGTGGTAAAAAGCATGCACAATATATTTAAACAACATGAGCCGACAAAATATAAATACAAGTACAGCATGAGTACAGTCAAAATACAGAAGTTCATTTCATATTCTGTCTGGAGCCATTATTCAGTAAAACATTGTCATTTGAACAAAATGCAAATGGATTTCCTCAGTTGGTCAGGAATCCAATTTTAGAAGTGTAAAAGCTTGCCGGCGCTTTCTGTTTCTGCTTCTTTGACAAACAGGGCTAAATAGCTGTGTTGGGGCTGACCCTTTGTAAACAGGCTGCGGCTCCGGTCAAGGCAGCAGCCTGTTAGAAGAAGGACAGGCCGGGGAGACAACTGAGGCCGTTTGCCATCAGGTGTGTGTGAAGATATCTCCAAACATTTGGACCCTGGAGATAACAACATGCCAGAGAAGGGAAGGCAGGGAGACAGACGGGGATGAGTGTATTTTCCCCGGGACCACCTAAGCCGCCTAATCAAGATATGACTGCGCTGCATGTGTGTGTGTGTGTGGGTGTGAGGAGAGACAGACAGAGAGAGAGAGAGAGAGAGAGAGAGTGTGTTCTGTGTGTCTGTATGTGCCCGAGATAAAAGGCGGTGAATCAGAGGTTTCCCTCATCCTGATCCCTTATAGCAGGTGAAGCTCGGTGCTGCTGCCACGGCCCCCATCACATCACCTAGACCATGGAGACCAGGCCTGCACAGGAGTAATGAGCAGTGTGCTGTTGTGTCTATGCCACTCATATACGTGTGTGTGTGTGTGTGTGTGAATGAGGGCGAGTGATAAACGCTAGCGCTGTGATGTTGCATTAATTGCGTGCAGAGTCTTTGGTTCCCTCTCGCACTGCTAATGAAGACGCGACACGTCGCTCATCCCTCTCTGACGCTCGGCTCTGAGTGCCACTGTGGCCTCCGCTGCATTCGAGCACTGTAATTTGGCTTTTAAATGAAATAAATGAGTTATCCGGGTGATTCTAAGGATTACGATTATCATTATTCTTCCCTTAGTGACAAACGCCACGCTGTGATTGGTTAATGACTTTCTTCTGAGTGGCAGCCGTCCTATGGGGTCATCCGGAGCGAGGAAAATGGAGAGGGAGTGGAAGGCGTCAATCTGTACGACTAATGAGGTGCAATTATATCACTGACTGTCTGTTGACATGACCCCGCCAAAACCCTCCACACACACATACACACACACAGATTTACACTCAGAGACCCAATTTTAGGTGGATGAATGTGCAGATGTTTGACGAACTGATGGCTCATGACAACAATTATTATATCTGGGGGATTTCTGCCGTACCTATCATCTTAACAAGAGTTTAGTTTATGCTTATTTTACCTTGTGGTTTACAGGTCTCGGGTGAAAGAAGTGTTTTCCAAACATCTTTAAAGCACGTTAACACATTTCTTTTACGTGTATCTCAATACACAAGGTTCCAGTGCTTTCTTTTTGAACAACCTCCCAACCAAAGTTGCATCAACCAAATACGCAGGACCGAACAACAGCTGTGTCTCAATTCAGGAGCCGCACTTGAAGACTTGAATGCGTGACACGGCTGCCGTGCCCTTGTGTCAACGCTTCTTGACACAAGGGTAAGGCCGGGAACAGCTGGTGACACAAATTTAATTTCTCGTTTTCTCTCTGATATTATTCTGCCTAATGTGTTCTTGATGCTGAGGCAACCTTTTTGCCACATCAGACGCAAACAAAAACGGGCAAATTACACTAAGATGCAAAACTTAATGGCCGTGTTTGTGCTGCGATATCATCAGTGGGATATGTTTGGTGGATCAGACCTTGAGACGGGGCAGATAGCGAGTTGCAAGTGATGTTCATGGTATCAGCTGGCCGCAAGCCATTGAAGCATTGATGATTTGTTGACAATAAGAAAAACATGGAATAAGATGAGCTCTATCCTTTAACATTGATTCCTTTTGTCACTACACTGTCAACCATACATTTATAGTTACAGGGACAAATTTCTTTGTCTTTTCTTTGTTTTCAACCGTAACCTTGTAACATACATATGCAGCAAAGATGCCAGTTCATAAATGTATGTTCACACATTAATGGAGACTCTAAGTGTTAATATGTAAGATCAGTTTGAGCTGAAATCACAGCACTGACAAGGCTGGATTTTTTTTTCTCCTCCTGCACTTTATAGAAAGCTTTCCACTCGTCCCTTTGTCTGTTCCTCTGAATGCTTCTCTCATTGTCTTCGACTTCTTTCAGGTAATCTCATTTAGACTTCCCCTCTTGATTCTCAAGCCTCCTTCTCTCTCTCTCAGCGGAGCTCCCTGCCTCTCTCCCATGGCTCCGTCTTTCTCTCTCTCTTTCTCCCTCTCTTCCTCTAAATGCACACAGTATTGATGTTTTTCTCTCGATCATGGCCCCTGTGATGCTCTCCCTCCTTTTAGTTCTCCCCTTTGTCTCCCACCTTTTATTTGTCAAAGGTTCTCCCCAGGTGTACTCTCCCTCCTGCACACGGATGTATAGATGTACCAGGGGATTGACAGAGTTTTTGAAGGCCAAGACTATTGTTCTGAAGCTGCTGATGAATATATAAGGTAATGTACAATATTTATAAAAAGAAGAATTTTGCACTTTGACCCAATAGATGGAAAATCGTCGATAAAGGAAAGACTGTGAGCTGACTTTATTCAATACAATTGCCTTCTCAATATGTGTTCATATGGCAGAATAGTTTGTCGATGACAGAGTATCAGCGACAAAAAGCACGAGGATACAACTCCGAACAGCAACGATCTTGTAGGGACATCAGCTTCAAACAGGTACAATCCTTTAAGTGCAGAACAACAGCTTCAAATAAGCCAAACCAAGTGCAACGAACAGAAACAATAGAATACGAATTCAACCATTAGCTACAAATAAGCCAAACCAATGTAAGCGCAACATGCACATTTTCCTCATTCCCCGAGGTGCAGTCGAAACAGGTGAGTTTTCAGTCTGCGATGGAACGTGTGGAGACTTTCTGCTGACCTCACATCAACCGGGAGGTCGTTCCACCATTTTGGAGCCAGGATAGCAAACAGGCGGGTTTTGTTTGAGGGGAATCTGGGTCCCACTCGCAGTGAGGGAGCAGCGAGCCGATTGGCCGATGCAGAGCGAAGTGAACGCGCTGGGGTGTATGGTTTTGACCATGGCCTGGATGTAGGAAGGGGCTGATCCATTCACAGCACTGTTGGCCAGCACCAGAGTCTTGAAGCAGATTCGGGCCAACACTGGTAGCCAGTGAAGGAGCGGTGCATTGTGGGAGTAAGTTGGGTTAAAGACCAGTCGGGCTGCTGCATTATAAGTTGTGTTTGCGTCATTCTGATTCACCTATACTACCTTTGTTTACCGCTGTGCGTAAATGCTTTAAAGGCGACTGTGTTAATATTTATAATTGCAAACCCGATAGTCGTGTGATTATTTGGTAACTTTGCACATGTGTCTCTGCAGGAAATGTTTCTAGCTCATAAGCCTTTTATATGCAGTGTGTGAGGGCAGTAAATTGGTTGTAGATACATTTTGATTCATAATTAAAGTCCTTATCTGCATGTGAGTATTTACTTAATTGTGTAAAGTTAATTGTATTGTGATTGTTTGTTGTATTAATGTAATGTTCTGTGTTTGTATATTTGTTACAGACCGCAGCCTAAATAAATCAACACAACTTTCTGTTTCTGTGTACTTTAATCGGGACACATCCGTACCTTGAGTCAACACTAACCACCTGATTCCCCTTTACAGTCACAGCTTTAAACATGTGACTAAGGTTGTGCATTTAAACACAACTACTTGGTTAGGTTTAGCAAAAGATCAGAGTTTAGGATTAAAATAAGTCAACGTTGGCGTTTCACACGGATCAGCGGTCTCCTGTGTTTGTGTCTCCCTTCCTTGTTTCCCAAGATTCATTCTTTGTCCTGAAACATTGCTCACTGTCGGTCATCGCGGGCTCCAGACGCTCAACACAACCAAACCTTTAATCTGTGACACGACACAGCTCACAAGTTCTAATTTACAGCCAAACAGGTGCTTTGTGGAGGTGATTCTGCTGTAACCTTCATGCTTCCTGCAATATTCAATATTGAATAAAGACAATTTCAACTTGATATATTGCCTTACCTGTTATAAAACACACACACACACACACACACACACACACACACACACTTGAATGCACACACAACCTTTGCATCCTCTCTTTTGACTGCAGTAATAGAGAGCCGTGCAGCATGTCAAGCCGTATTTTACATTTACAAGCATATCTCCCAACAAGCCATCTAAAGTGGTGCGGCCAGATGAGGCTGGCTGTATCACGGCCCATCTAGTCAGCAGTTGCTGGTCTGTATCTGAGCAGAAAGGATATTTAGGGAGAGACGTAGAGAGAGAGATGAATGATGGGTGGAAGGGAGGACGGATGAGAGAGGGAGAGATGTAAAAAGAGAAGGCTCATGTACAAGAGAGGCCTTAAAGAGCGGAGAGGTTGGTTTCAGCATGTTTAAGAGCTTTGGCAGAGGAGCGGCTACCGCTACTGCGACTGTGGTTTCTACAGAATCAATGTGTGTGTATCTGTTCATGTGTGTGTGTGTGTGTGTGTGTGTGTGAGTGTGTGTGTGTGTGTGTGTGTGTGTGTGTGTGTGTGTGTGTGTGACAGGGGGGAAAGGATCAGGGGTAATTTCTTGGCATTTGATTGACAGCTTAACGCCCGGCTTGTAAAAACAGAAGAGCAAAATGTTCCACGAGCCAAAGGACGGGAGGGGGTCTCACACACACACACACACACACGCACAATAAAAGTGAACTGCGGAGTCGTCGTAGTCTTATTTATTAGTGATCCTGTGGTGTGGGTGAACAGTCACTGGGTGGTAGGGCAGCGTGGGCTGAAACCAGATGATGTTTTCTTCACATTTCCCCTGATTACCTCCAACATCTTCCGTCTGTAATCAGATTTTCAACATCTCCCTGTAGGGGAGCCTGTTAAAACCCTCCTGCTGGTGACCACACAGCCTCGGAGATTGTGTGTGCAACTAATAAGATCAAGAGCAATAGTTCAGGCTGAATCGTAAGTTGTCCACAACTAATGACTAAAAGAGTGAAAGAGAAATGGTCTTGTTTGCACAATGGCCGACAGCTTTTGGGTCAGATGAGGAAATTCTCCGACGAGGGAGTTTAACACACGCTTCTACTTCTCCAATACACTCATGTGAATGTAAGTCATATCTCTTTGGGTAGGTGATCAGCGTCTCACCTACTCCCCTCTTGCCTTTCACCCTCCACATCATTAAGTGATGTAATTCTGCAGCGTTACAGCCAACATTGCACAAGCTTTCCGTTTCACTACACCCGACCTCCCCGTGTCCTCATTCTTATTCCGATCTTATCAGGACAATCTTGAACGAGTGTTACAACATTTTCGTGTTTTTTTTTGCATTTTGTTGGGTGATTGAGCAACGGATGATTGATGGAAACAGCTAGTTGGTGGCTGACATTTTGTTTTTTTAGGAGAATAAGTAAAGATTTATGCAAGTATTAAAGTTGCTGCTTGACGAACTCACGTTAGGAACTGAGTTGAAAGCATGTTAAGTGAATAATTTGTCAATTTCACTGCAGATATGAGCGTTGACAGTGTTACTCATATAGAAGCGTACAATCAAATACAACATGGTATTTTCCAAAAAAAGACATTGAATGAACACGGCTGACCTTCAATAAATCAAATCTTGACTCAGACACTATGAAGATTAAGGAGGGAAACATACAGAGTTTTTATTGCAGGGAAATTACATCATGTGATGCCGGTCATATTCTTTTTGAGAAACCATTTTAGAGAAAAAGGTTTTTAGGCAGTCTGTCGGTCCAGCACATCGATCCAGACTTAAATATCTCAACAAACAGAGGATGGATCGCCAATTTGCTACACACACATGTTCCCCTCAGGATGAATTGGTGATTCCTTCTTTTCCATTAAGCACCATTAAGTCCAATACTTTGGTTTATGACGAAATACCTGCAGAACTAATCCAATCAGCCTCAGCTGTACTTCGTGTTCAGTACCTATTAGCAAATGTTAGCATGCTAACACATAAACCTAAGATGCTAAACACGGTAAACTTTAGACCTAAGCATTTCATATTTTTATTTATATGGACAACGCACATCAATGAACATTTTAGTAAGCCAGCTGGCTAATTTTCAACTGCAGTCTTTTGGCGAGATGTTTAGAAACCAGCTTCAGCGTGTTAGCATGCTAACGTTAGCATTTAGCTCAAAGAACCATCTGGATCATCCAGAAAAACAGCGTTGGTTCTTATCACATGTATCTCTGGGAATAAAGATCAGAATGTCACCAGATTTGGACTGGATGTTCACAGTGTGGTATTGCACACAATTAAACATATAATTTACCAATAACTTTGTCCATATTTGAAATGTATACACTTAAATACATATGAATTATAGGGGGAAATTGAATAGGAATTCAAAAAGTACGTATATACTGATTACATTAAAGTAAGGAGATCAATCACCATGTCATTAATACACTGATTTATTGAATGAATGATCAAATGAGTAATATTAACAGATGGTTTTATGGTTATCTGATGTTTACATGATGAACATATTTAATGACTTATTGCATTGTAATCAGTTTGTCATGATTAAAGTTTGCAGTGAAGAACACATGTCTCTAATCTTTGATTTTAAACCACTTCTACATCATTTATTATCCAGTGGATACAGAACATTATGGTACATGTGAGCTGTGTCGTACGGATCTGAGTTATAAAATCACCATGGTTTGAATCAGGCTCAGATAACTCAAATGTGTAAGAAGCATGTGGTGCCAAATGTCTCAGAATAAAAGAAGCAGAGACTAATTCATCCTCAAAGCAACACTGATTCATTTGCACATTCTGTATAACAATGTTGCTCCTTTTGCCTCAGCACGGAAATAACTGTTTTGCAGTGATGAGTAAGATTTGCAATGTTAACGTACCGTCTGTGTTTCTGAGGCTATTTGTCAGTCTGGCAGGGTTACAGATCAGCTTAGTTGAGTCGAAATAAAGAACAATACTAAATGCATTCAGTTTTTTAGCAAAGAACAGGTCCAGAAAAATACATATGCAGACCCTGAAAATGGCAAAACCCAAGCCGTTTTTAAGTAGTTACATTTGTAGTTTTCAACATGTAATTAATCACTGCAGGAAAATGTTACTTTCCCTAAGTGAAGCAAAGTGCGGCTCACATCTGAGGGGTGTTCATGTGTTTCAAGTGGGATGAAAGTCTTTACAACATTTCACAGGCGTCACAGGAATCTGTTTACTGATTGGCTGCAGGTTCTCTCTGGTCGCACTCTTTCCCGCAGAATCAAACAGTCGCAGCTCGCTGAACACACGTTGCATGGCAGCTCGACCACAAGCCGCAGTGTGAATTTGGCGCATGATCAAATGTTTAACATCTAGCCAGCCCCGCCCCTCCCACAAGTACAATATTTAAAACGCAGGTGCTCAAAAAAGAAGAGAATGAAAATGAGCGAGCGTTTCCTGACCTCTTGCGTCACTCGGGGCATGCGTCGCACTAATCTATAGTGTTTATTCCCGTTGTGGCAAATCAGTAAGTTAATGGAAGTCAGACATAATGTGCGACCTGTGCGTAGTCGCGGCACGCGCAAGACACACGATATCAGCTCAACATTCATTCTACAAAAGTACAGTCGTGGACGGGACGAGCCACACGTACTGGTCACCGCTAACCAGAAGTTGTTCGATACATTGGAACTTTGAAAAAGCAAAGAAAGGCACCACTGGGTTCTTCTCACATCGTAAGAGACTCCAAAATGGCGTCTGGTTTAGGGTTAACACCATGCTGCCTCTTGAACAGCAGTCCATGTCTGTGTACTGGATGTCAGAGACACTACATCCATGCTTTTCTACCATTCGCTTCCAAAAGAGGAGGCCGAGGATTGTGCTCGATGTCCAGTTTGGACGCTCCTTCTGCCCAGCAAAGCCCCGACATGCCGACTGGCGGTGACACATAGGAAATGAAGGGATCATGTTCAGCATTAAACACAACCGCAGTGTCACGTGGCCTCTTTTCACAATCTCTGACAGAACAGCCAATCTGTGCGCTGCCTCCCTGCTTCCATCCATACCTCACTTACTCTGTCATAACGAGGAGCTGCCACTCAAACCGCTTCCAGCTGCACTTATTGCAACACCGTGGAGGTTACAGGACGAGCCGGCTCAGATGGGATTAAAGTCTCAGTTGCATTTGTTGAAACAGACTTTGGAGCAATACAGTGGGCAAATCTGGAGGAAAGAGTTTGGGAACAAAGACTGCCTGTGCTGCAACACACTTGATGGGCCAGATGAAATTTAGCTTATGAATTGAAACATATGCATTATGCATAATGAACAGAGGCCGAAGGGAAAGAGAGACAGAGAGGAGACATCTTGTCATCACTAAAGGAGAGCGATGGAAAGATGGACAAAGGAGATGTCCCAAGGGACTATGCACTCATTCTGCATGGCTGCCTATCCGTCACCATGGAAACTGTGTGTGTATGAGTGTGTGTGCACTGGCGACCAACAGTGAGCTGGAGGGTTTGTAAATGTGTGTGTGTGTGTGTGTGTGTTATGAGGAGGGAGAATAATGTTTAGGAGGCCTCAAACTGTGTTAGCAAGAATACCTTCAAAACTCACTATGATCACATTCCACGCCATTTACATGTTTGTGTGTGTGTGTGTGTGTGTGTGTGTGCGCGTGTGTGTACGTGTGTGTGTGCACATGTGTGTGTGCGTGTGTATGGGTGTGTGTTGCAGACAGAGAGAGTCTGTGGACTGAGAGATCTTATCATTTAAAAGCAGGACCCTCTGTTGATGAGTGATCTGCTGGATGGTGTGATTGATGAAGGACAGAGTGATGAACGCTTGATGAGATGAAAGAGTGAAGAGCCATCAGCACGCAAACGTTGAGTCACACACTCACACACATACACACACACACACACACACACACACACACACACACACACACACACACACACACACACTGAGACGAAGCCCATGACTAAGACCACTGACGTGTGTGTGCATGCAACACACATGCAAGTGTACTTGAACAGACACACAAACTTAGAGAACCCAAAGAGACATTATGCAAAAACACACACACACACACACACACACTGAAACACACACCACCGTGGAAGATGAAGGGACGATTATAGATGAAACGTTTTCTTTAAGCCAACAGAAACGTGACATGAATAGCACACAGGAGGCTGTACTACCATGTACATGCTCACAAACACACACACACACACACACACACACACACACACACACACACACATATATAGAGATAGATAGATAAAATATACAGACAGAAATCACAAATTTGCCAAAGTTGGTATTAAACTTCTTTCTTCTGTTGCCTTGTAATTTATTGGGGGGTTCTGAAACTCTCTCTAGAGGGGAGAGTAATTTGTCTGTGGACAGGACACACACACACACACACACACACACACACACACACACACACACACACACACACACACACACACATGTCTTTTACCTCTCCCTTATTTGACCCTTTATTTTAGTCTTGCGTGGACCACAGTGCTCTCACAAAATGGCAATTTCCAAGTCATTCTTTTTTCTTTTGTTTTGCTCTTCTCGTGTCGTCTCAAGCGGTCGCTAGACGCTCAGCGACAGGAAGAAGGATTGAATGCATGGGTCAAACAAACACATGACCTTTAGTTAGTGTTTGTGTCCCGTATGGAACCAAAAGTCAACTTTCCATATTTACGTTGACTACTTACCAAACGTAAATAACTTATGGAATAGATGTCCCCTCTTCCTGAACCTAAACAAGTGTGTTTCTGCTGCTTCAATATAACCAAGCGGTTTACATTCACGTGTTTAAAACGGCAACCGTGCTGCGAATGAGAACGGCGTTAAATGACACGTGGAAAGCTTAAAATATGTGACATGACACGTTAAAATGCCCCGCCTGCTATTTATAAACCTTCCCATCCGGTCACGTTGCAGTGTTTGAAATAAAGTGAATTAATTAAATGATTGATTCTACAATTAATTGATTAATTGTCGCCATAGGACGGGACGACACACACACACACACACACACACACACACGGCGCATAATCCTCCACCTCTTTCTCTGACTCCCTTTCTCATGCAAACACACACACACACACACACACACACACACTTTGCTGAGTCAATGCGGATAACAAAAGCCCAAAATATCACCAGGATTTCACCCCGCCTGTCTTGATTTCTGTCGTGTGATATATAGGAAGCTTAACTGTTCCATTGATTTTGAACTGTACATTCCTGGTGTGTTGGTTCAGCTCTGCTCACTCAGCGTGGCGTCTTAATCTCTCAGGATCGCTGTCAGTTGATGAATCGTCAGTCATACACACCGAGCAGAGCGGCTTTCAGCTTTAGGGACTATACAGGCAGAGAAGTTTAGACAGAACACATAAAATAGACATCGTATGAAGGTTGTCTTTGCAGTGTATCACACTCTCTGTGCGTCTCACACGAGAGGAGAGGAGCAAAGGGGCTACTGGAGATACTTCAAGTGCAGAAATTGCAATGTTTACCAATTCTCCAAGTTGTTAATTCATTTCCTGCCATTTATTACCATGGTAACTATGTCTTGACATTAGCCCCATAGGCCCGGGATTAGTATTACCTCGGCTCCTCTTGTGATTTGTAATAACTGCAGAGGTTGTCTGTTTTCTTAATTGCTGTGAATCTGCCGTGTGCGTGAAGTACAAAAAAAAAAGAAATTGCAAATTACCTTCCATGTATCACCAAACACAAAGGTCATCAGGTAATGTTTGTGCAGCTTCTCAGCAATTAAAGGATTCGGATCTATACATGTTTTTTTCTTTCTTGTGTTGGATAAGAATAGACCCCGACTGCTGCTGCGGTTAATTGTGATTGAGAGTTTGGATTGAATTTTGGGGTTGGAAATGCAGGAAGCTGCTCAGCATGGGGAGCCGTTTGGAGAGGGGACGCTCGGTGATATTAGGAACGTATCCTCCGTGTGTCTGCGTTTCTGTGAAGGACACACGGTGTTGAAATGTGAGGTGCGTGAGGTTTACAGTCATAGATCGACGGAAATACACTTATTTGCTTTCAGGAGACGTTTAATTAAGACGTTTGTGCCCAAAGAATATATTTACTGAGCTAACATTTGTTCTAATTCCTCTTAATATTCGTCTAATAGTCTTGAAATCTGGAAATACTTTTGGTATCTAACATTTTTTTAACTTTTTTGACCAAACACTTGCTTGTGCTCCTTGTAGTTTCTGAGATACAGCCATTTTGTTATCATTGTATATTATATATATTTAGTGTTTGGGCACATGGGACTGAAACTACACACCCTCTCCACGGGATCACTCCAGCCAGTGGCCCCTTCCCAACGTCCTGAGAAAACATCGTCAGATTAATGACCCGGAGAATACTTATACTTATGTATAATAATATGTATTTATTGTAACATTTCTTCAAATGAAAACTCTCAAAACTAAGTTTCAAACCAACACGACAGATAGTGTCGTCTATTAAATACAAATCTTTTGAGAAATGCACGTTTACAGCGATATTTAACAGCTGTGCTCTTATTGCTGTTGGTGTAAAAAAGTTACAGCAGGGGGGGGGGGGGGGGGTCGTGGTGCAGTATTCATTTAATGTGGAATATGTTTGAGAAAATCTGATGTAATGTAAAGAAATGCAACCTGACTGTCTGTTAACATCACAAATGTTGCGTCAGTTCCCATTTAAAGTAGCGATAGAAGCACGTGAGCAGATAAATCCTCACACACTGACACTGTTCAGGTTTCATGTTAATTTATTGTACGTACTACATCCAGACAGGTGTACAGTTACATGTATTTTAATGACCCCCGCAGTGTAGCTGACAACGCTTCAGCAGGAAAGAACATACAGGGCTGTTGGAGATATCTGTGTGTGAGTGTGTGTGTGTGTGTGCACCAGTTGTTTTATATAAATATACTGTACAAATCTTTTCTCCTGCTGTCGCTGGGGTAGAGTTGGCAAGCTCGGCAATCAAGTGCCTCACACAGGCACACATACGAATATAAATTCCACGCTGCATCCAGATCGTATCATAAATATCACACACACATTCCCACACAGCAGCTATCTGGTGTCTGCGGCTCGGGTTGCTGTGTCCACTAAGACTTTACAGGATGTTTGACCTATTCTGACGGTGGGAGCAGGCGGACTCGAGCCGGCCAACACTCCTCTACTATTCCAAATATCAAATACTAACATCAGCGATAACCACCGCTGCTCCGAGTAGAGAGGGCTACAACCTGATGTGTGTGTGTGTGTGTGTGTGTGTTGCCGGCATTAAGAGAGGAAATTGTGGTGGTTTTTCTGCAGTTTGGTGTTTGAATCGTGTGGATTAGGAGGTGACGGAGGGAGTTTGACCCGAGATGACCCTGAGCCAGCGTAGCAGCTATAAAACACTTCTCATCTCCTGCTCTTCCTCAGACTCCCTGCTCCTCTTTATCCTTTTCTCCTCTTCTTTTTTCTTTCTCTTTCTTCATAACTTAAAGCACATCATGGGAGACCAGGGGGAAAATATACAATATATAATAACAAAATAAAATATTATTTTATTGATATTCTAACATTTGTTAATATTTAAAATGATTAAAATGTGTAATATTGGTTTAAAAATATATATTTTGTATTCTTATTGCCCTGTTTCATTCACTTCATTTGTTTAAATAATTTCGTAATTTAAAAAATGATTATCTACAAAGCTTCTATATTTACTGAAAATACAAACACATAAAACACTCTGATCATACTTTTTTTAATGTAAATTAATTCAATTAAAGACACAAAGTAAAAATATAAAAACACATAATAGCGTCCAAATAAAACCTGAATTTTTTTTTGAAAAGTCATATAAATTAATAATAATTTATCAATTGTAATAAATAAATAAATGAATGAATAAATGAGCATTTTTTTACTATTTTACCTAAATGTTGTGCTCAACACACCTTATACATATACAGCGAATGTTTCAAAATGGGCCTATTGCAGCAATAATTTACTGATGTTGCCTCAGATTAAATAATACAATTGTTAATGGTCTTTTTACCCATGTTGGATTCAAAACCAATAGTTTAAAGTCTTACTCTAAAATAGATTTTACTACGATCGAACATAAGAGTTTAACAACATCCTGATGCTCACAGCTCTTAGATTGATGAAACATCTACATATGGCCACTTATCTGTGGGAAATATAGCTGACGACTTCTCTGGGGGTTTTTTCTTTACTCTGTGAAACGAGCCAGAAAGTGAAACAAGTCATAAACTTGGGGGGAAACAGAAAGAACAGTGGAGGTTTGTTGGTGTTGTAATGTAGGAGAATAGACACGACTTCCACGCTGCCAAGAATCCATGATTTATGTAAGCCTACCATCTGTTGCCACAGAATACGTTTCACAACTACCAATGAGTCAGATTGGCTATACGGACATCTACAATGTCTCACGCACACGCACACACACACACACACACACACGCACACACACACACACACACACACACACACACACACACGCACGCACACGCACACACACACACACACACACACACACACACACACACACACACACACACACACACAGATAGTAAGATGGATAACAGTGGAGAGCTCGCAGAGGCTCATATGAACAATGGATGAGGTGAGAAAGAAGAGTGCTGATCTCCTTACTCCCACTCTGAGTGACCTGAATATACCCCAGCACACACACACACACACACACGCACACACACACACACGCGCACACACACGCGCACACACACACACACACACACACACACACGCCGCAGCTGACAGCCATTCATTCACTTCAGTGACATGCTCAGGCTATATCTAAATGGAAGGCTTTCTCTGGATTGGAAACCCCCCAACAACCCCCCCCCCCCACGTCTTTTTTCAATCCACAAATTTGTACCACCTCTTTCTCTGCTTTCCCCCCCCCCCCCCCCTACATTTCCACACACTCACACAAATACAAGCACATAATAACACACACACATGCATACACACAGATTGAGCACCTCTCGATGTCGAGCATCTAGATTCCTCTAGACTGGTGACATACTTCAGATGTGACGTCTTTGTTCACATCCACCAGCCCCCACCTCAAAGACGAAAGAAATACAATGAAAAAAAAACTGCCGCACCTTTCTCTGACACCTTGACCCTTCACACACTCACACATCAGCTTGCGGCATGTTTGCTCTTACGACGTGAAAGCCCTCTCTCATTAACCCAGAGGGCACCCCCAGCCTCCCATTGTGCCCCTATCTCCCGCAGCATTCTGGGTAAAGTAGTTTAACAATGTCAACCAGATAAACCCAATGCAAACGTGCTGATAAGGAGTCAAAGACTGCACTTAATGTCTGTGTGTTTTGAAGGCGTTGCTTGATTGAGGAGCCAATGAGGAGGATGTAAAAGACCAACAGTGAGCAGAATGGGTGCACGTGTGTGTGTGTGGGTGGGTGTGTGTGTGTGTGTGTGTGTATGTGTGTGTGTGTGGTTGCACTGGAAAGCGCACGGTTTCATATCTCTGTAATAACAAGTTAAACTGCAGAAACAGCTAAACGCAGAACACAAAAGAAAAGCAAACACACATAACGCTGGACAAAGAGCCTGAATGTGTGTGTGTGTGTGATTTCAATATGGTCAAGGACCATTAGCAAAGTTATTCAGAGAAAAAAAAGTGAGTCAACTTTTCCTGTATTGACAAGTAAAGCAGAGAGAGAGAGAGAGAGAGAGAGAGAGAGAGAGAGGAGAGAGAGAGAGAGAGAGAGAGAGAGACAGAGACAGAGACAGAGAGAGAGAGAGAGAGGAGATGATAGAGACAATAGAGAGAGCGAGACTATACAAGAGAAGAGAGAGGACAGACTAACACAGATACATAGAATATACGAGAGCGAATATAGCAGAGACAGATAGACGAATAGAGAGACAGAGAACATAGCAGACTATCTATATAGAAAGACATAGACTATACATTATATTCATATAGATCCATAGTCATCATATAGAGATATAATAATAGATAGAGAGATATGCTCTATAGATATGTCTCTCCATATCAACTAGTCGGATATATCTTGACTCTACATAGATATCCCAATTCTCCTCGATTATCTATCTCTCTCTCCCTCTCTACACCAGACCCACCCAGCTACCCGCGCTCCCCTCTCCCCTAAGAGACAGACTAATCCGAATATCTTAGAGAGACCCTACATACGTCTAGAGATGATATAGATATAAATAGATATATCAGATGTCTAGCCCTCTAGACCAAGAACCAATAGCTATAGAGAGAGCTAGAGCTCTCGCTAATATGCTGAACCCCCACAGACCACCTATCCAGAGAGATCTCGACACGAGCTATCGACCACATCTCGCTACCTCCCTCCCTATATCTCTATAGAGAGATCTCACTCTCATATCCCCCCCACCCATCTCTCCCTGCGAGATAGATCTCTATCGACTAGAGGCCTGAGTTCATATCTCTCTCTCCCTATCCCAGAGACTCTCTAATAGAGAGATCGCTCCATCCCCTATCGATGCGAGAACAGAGGAGAACAAAACGACAGAATAAGAGAAGGAGAGAGATAGAGAGAGACAAATCTATATATAGAGGATACTGATAGAGAACTAGAGCTATGCAGTATAGAGCGAGACATATTCGACTATATCTCTCTGATTGAGTACTAGATATCTATCGTAGAGAGGAGATAGGCTGGCCAAAGAGAAAATGGAAAAAGGGCCGAGGAGGGGCCGACATTAAAAACGCAGCTCAGTAAAATAAAGTTTACGGCCGACGTTCAAGGCAACGCTGCGCTCACGCCTTCATCGTGGCAGCGACACTGTAACTCGAGGTCAAAGGTCAATCCTCATCCAGACTTTAATGTTGCAATAAGCTGCGTCACAAAGGCTCCGGTTACACTGCGATAAAAAGGTGTGAATATTTCACAGGAAGTCTCAAATAAAACACGGTGATTTTGCGCACTTTGTCCCAGAAACTCCACACCCTGCAGTGGATAATGTCAACTGTTTCTCCCAGCTCTCGCATTACACACACACACACACACACACACACACACACACACACACACACACACACACACACTTAGAAGCCATGGAAGTACAGGAGTGCATGCAGACTGCGTGGATATTATCGGTGTGTACACAAGTCTAGCACGCTCTGTTTGATGAGCACATGTGAGCTGCATTTTTGTATTCACACACACACACATGCACCAAGCGAGGAATTTAAATCTTGGCAGGCCGAAAGCCGATATCCTCGCTTTGTTCTCTTAATGGTCCTGTTCCGTTTTTATTATTCTGAATACCTGACCCACCTGTACAGCCAGAGGAGACTCCCGTCGTCTCTCATGAAACCCTGCGAGATACAGTTTCCCTTTCTCTCCCCATTCTCTCGGCTACAGCTACAGTTTCAAATTGCTTCCTCCTCTCATGTTTTTCTTTTTCTTTCCCTCCCCCGTCCTCATTCTACGCTTTCTTCTGTGGTCCCTTTTCCTACAGCAGACAAATGATGGGCATTGATGAACACAAGGCGGTATTCAGAGGACTCACGCCCGGAAGAAAAGGGAACAGAAAAACAATCAAGATGTTTTGTAAGAATCTTTTTTAATGAAACACAAAAAGGCAATAAAATTAAGATAAATAATTTTTTCCTTTTGTACATGAGGAAATATTTAAGTCATATTTCCAAAGAATGACTGAAATTACATAATATATTTTAGTAGGCTATCTCAACCGTACAAAGCAGTTTTCCAGTGGGTCTAAAATAAAATAAAACAATGTCGCTTCGGTCAAACATGATGTTTCGAACTGAATCCAGTGTTTCTTAAAGAAAATACAGCTTTAAAAAAACAAAAAAAACAATTAAAGACCCATAAAAGTAATATTTAAAAATTGAGTTTCACATTAGATTCCTCTTAAAGCTTTTGCTTTGCAGTGTAACAGCAACATCGTTGTTAAAAGTCAGTCAATGTCCTAAAAAAAAAGGCATTCATGTTCTCCCCCCTCTGTACACCCCAAACACTGACAACAGTCATCACAGGCTTGCATAAACAGTAAGATGGTAAACGAGGAAAACAAGCAAACATAAAAACACACACACACACAGACATTTTTGGCAAAGCAGGAATAAAAGTGACAAGAAGCATAAAATTGTGATTTGATCCTTATCTTGTTTTAGTTTTTTTTTTTTTTTTTTTGTCTCTCAACATTGTCCCATTGATTGGCTCTGATTGTCCTTCACAGTCACGTGACGCCATTCTGGTTGCCATAGTGACCTCAAGTGCATCAGCTGGACAGCGTGCAGACAATGTTGCTGCAACGTTTCTCGGAGGCTGTCATAGCAACGCTGGATGAAAACGAGCAGACAACGAGAGGAACTCTACTTAAAATACCTCGGTGATTGCAGGGGTCCCGGATTCAGATTTGATTGAACGTTTTTTATGTCTTTTTTTCATAAAATTGTTTTCTTCTAATGCGGTGAAGCGTAAACTCACAGGTGCTTTGGTATGTTTCTTTTTGATGCCAGATAAATATCTACATTTTATATAGGAATACAGGATAAAATAGATACAGAAGAACTAGATTCTTTCAGGATCAGAGAACAGCAGAAACTCAGTTTCTTTTCCAGTATTTGTAAAAAAAAAGAAGAAGCTCCCAACAGGAAATGCACATTATAAACCCAACGGAGTAAAATCAAGAGGAAAAAAGAATTTGGACAAATGTTTAAAAAGAGCCTTTTTCTGATTTCCTTAGAAAAACATTTCCCAAACACCCTTTCTACATACTCACCCTGTGCCTAAAGCAGGGCTCACAACCACAAAATCTTCACATCAGTTGTACAGTTTGACCCCAAATCCAAACCTCCAATCCTGTTCAGTGCATTGAGAGAGAAGGACACTAACCCGACCTCCTCCCTCTGTCAGACCCCCCCCCCAAACCCACCCACACACACCCTAAAAAATTCAAAATAAAATAATCTTCTCTGCAAAAGAAAACAACAAAAAAGAACAAATATATATGTATACTATTTACAACATGTTATATTATACATGATGCTGTACAAAGCGCGCACACACAAGGGCCCATGCACACGTACGCACGCACACCACCATGCACGCGCATTTCAAATAAACAATCCAACTACCTGTACATGTGTCTTCGCACCCGAATAGGAGGATACGAGAGAGAGGTATTGACGTGTATGGCTTGACAGGAGAAGAAATCGTTCCGTGTTTCAGTCGCGAGGACTGACAACTGCACGTTAAGTACTACACAGATTAATATTCAGAGTGTTACAGACATACTGACGGCGTGTCATGACGTCATCCCTGCCTGATGAGCGCGGGTGAACACGTGCATGACCACACATTCAGTACAAACACACGCGCTCGCTAAAGCACTATTTACTTAGAGCTCATTAAATGCCATACAGGGTCATCGCAGTCACTCTGCAAACACACACACACACACACACACACACACACACACACACACACACATACAAGCACTTACACACAAAGTCCGAACTACAGTGTTTTTTGGTCCTGTTGGGGATCTCCCAATCACGTTGTCATCGTCAAACTACCAGTATAAGACCATTAAAAACCTTCCAAACCAGTGTGGTTTACAGTAAGTCTCCTTACCATACAGTCTCTCCCGCTCTCTGAGTCAGTCTTTGTTTTAGAAAGCAAAGTCTGACTCCCTCCAAAGCATATCCAAGCGACTGTACTCCAAAGTGCTCATGTCCTTGGTTCCTGTTCTTTTGTTGCAGTAATCTTGTCGCAGTGACGAGATACTCTGTTATTTCAGCCACAGGGAAGGCTGTCGACTCTTGCTGCGACAAGGAGCCTCAGTCCACATCTGATAAAGAGGTTAAACCTGTCATGGATCAGACTTTTCCCCAGAACACACCAGATTCCTCTAAGTGCCAGTACTGTCGAGCTTTATCCAGTGGGCTAGCTCCTTCTCTTACAGGGACAGATCAATACGCAGAGTCAAAACTCTTTGTCTTGGTTTCCCTCTGTCCCCAGCTTCGTTCTTAAGGACCATCCCTGAAGCAGGATCCAGAATTCAGGTTCGATTTTTGGATTTCTCTCTAGCTGGTGGTGCTAGGACACAATAGACAAGTCATCGGCGCTGATCAGCTGGCCCGTGGTTGGTTCGTAGGTTCCAGCCAGGTAGAAGAAGTCGTTGGCCGCGCTGCCGGGCTTACGTTCATGCGTCAGGTGATCGTACTCGGCCCGGCCGACGACTTGGCAGCGATGGGAGATGGTCTGCACATCGTTCTCATCCTCGTGGCTCGACTGGTACAAGGCATTCTGGGGGAGCGACAGGAAGAACGGTTGATAAATCAGCTAAATATATTCAACAATCAAAATGTTGCTTTCTCAAGGAAAGCGGTAAGTTTGTTGTTTTTGTTTTTGCAATATTTTCAGTGTCGCTTTCACTCAGCACATCTCACACGTACCCTCTTCTGTCATGTGTTTTAGCGTGGGTTGAAGTTTGAGTTTCTGCAAGTGGTGATCTTTTATGTTTGCTCAGCCATGGTGGATGTTGATGCTTATGCTAACTACTCAGCTCTTTTTATATTTATTCCAAACAAACCACTTTTGCTGTTGCCAGAAATGAAAATGAAAAATGCATGACTTCCTGTGCAGCAGAGATGTTTCCTGGGAAAGACCCACCTTACACTGAGTATTTAGAACTGCAAACTGCAAACTGCATTTTCATGAACTAAGTGGATGTTCATTCATTCATATCAGATGGGAATGGGGAATAAAAAGAAGCAAAGAGGTACTATATTTATATGAAAATGTCACGGAGTGTTAATTTGACCATTGACCATTCCCGTTTTAGAAAATTCTACTTGCTCCCTGTGGCCTTTACCTTGCCATCGCGATGTCGCTTCCCCAGGCGAGTCTCCTCCGGGTGGTAGAACCACTTGACCCTGACCACCATGCTGGAGCTCCACGACTCCCAGAGGCTCTCCACTCTGCCCACGTAGGGCAGCTGGGGCCGGCCAGGTGACAGGAACACGGCACAGTCCCCGACACGCACCGTCTCCTTGCCCCTCACGATGGCCTTGTAGAAAAGCTTGCGGGCTTTACCCTTCAGACCTCTCCTCTGTGGGGGAGAAAAAGAGTTAAAATAGCACTCTCAGTCAATTTATTCAGCTTGGAGGGCTTATTTCACCACCAGCCTCATTTCAGAAATCAATTAAGATTTTTGTTTGCTTTGCTAAACCCAGTCTACCAGAGTATGGTAAGATTTAATATGTCTTTCCGATCCAAAAATGAGCTAATGTCCAATCATAACACTCTGATCCTATAGAGTTACAAGAGTATGCTTCCTGGCACACCAATAATTCACTCTCAACCTGATAAAGGTAATGCTACTGACACTCATGAAGAGTGATTACTCTCGCAGTTAAATAAATGCAGACGTCAAAGACGAGTACTCATGCCCATCCCTATCAAGTACGGTGACGAAAAGCAAAACATAAAAAAAACAACTCTTTAAACTCTTCAACAACATCTTGGATACGGACATATTAAAATATAGCAAAGTGTGTTACCTGTGTGGGGTTGCCGGACCATTTCCAGAGCTGGCGTCCGGGCAGAAGGGGGGCAATATTAGGCAGAGGCTCAGGTGAAGACATCCGCTGCCTCTTGGCTGCTGCCGGGTCCTTGGAGGAAGGTTTCGGCTGCTGGCTCACAGGACTGCTTTGCCTCTGATGGTGGCTGCTAGAAATTCTGTCTTTCCTCTTCAGTTGGGTCTTCGCTGTGCTACTATTAGCCCCCATACCTCCTTTTGACATGAACTCCTTTCTGTCTTCTGCTCTGTCAGCCCTCACCTTTGACCCCGAGATGGCCATGCTGCCTTTGGACCCATAGCCATGAGTCGGGGCTGAGGTGGAGGATGGGGAGCTGGATGTGGTAGGGTCAGGGCTCAGGAGGTCGGAGGTCATATTCTGCCTGTGCTTGTGTTTGTCTTGTTGGAGCAGCGCGCGCCGCAGCAGCACAGAGGATGACTCTTCATCAGAGGAGTAAGAGGAGTCGTTGTCTGACGAGCAGAGGGACGAGGAGGAGATGGAGGCGGAGGAAGAAGACGAGGAGGACGACGAGGAGAAGCAGGCAGAGAGACGGGAGAGAATACGACTGCCGCGATGGGACGTATTCGCTGCACTTCTTCGAGGTGCTTCAGCTTCCTGACCTTCATCCTCATCATCCTCATCCAGCTCAGAGTAAGAGCTGGGGCAGTCACTCAGGTAGTCCAAATCTCCGCCTTGGACTCCAGGACCTGCTGACAGAAGATCCTTTCTCAGAGGTGGAGCACCCTTTGCAGTCGGCTCAGAACGTGCCACAGCGGCGTCTTTTTCCCCTCCTCCCTTCTTGCCATCCTTTACCATCAGGGCAGGGTTGACGTATCGCAGCGGTGCTCCTGCGCTCTTGTCTCCTTTGCCTCCACTCTCCCCGAGTCGTAGCAGGGCCTTCCCATTCTTTGTTTTAGGAGAGGTCACTCCTTCATGGTCAAGCTTCACCAGGAACCGTTTCCTGTCGCGTTCGCTCACTGGTTTCCTGCTACCAGCTGCCATTGGGACAGCTGAGGAGCAAGCCGAGGACGAGGAGTCCCGGAGCCCCATGGACGCTACCGTTGCGCCCGATCGCCCCGCTCCAGAGCTACCACTGCTTCTGAAGGTAGAGTAGCTGTTGGCAATGCTGCTGAATGAGTCACCTTCAAAAGGAGAGCCAAAGATGCCTTTGATAGGAGTCGGGGGTGCGAGAAGGTGGGAGGCGGGCCGATGAAACAGCCCCAAGTCTCGTTCTCGTATCCTCCTCTGGGTCTTACGAGACGTCCCATTGAAGAGGAAGAAGTCAACTGGCGGTCGCTTCTTGGGCGCGGACCAGTTCAACAAGGAAGTGTTGCCTTTGGTTACAGTGTCTGTTACTGATGTCAGTGTGCTGGCAGTCTTAGGCACTGAGTGGACTTTCTTCGGTCTGCCAACTGAAAAAGGAGCCGGCAAACGGAGAAGAGTTATAATCAATATGAACTGACGGGTCTTAAGAGCAGACTGAAATAATTGTGGAACTAAGAGCTTTATAGAAACTTAATATCTTTATCTCTTTGATCTCCACCTAAACAGGTAAGTTTCAACGTATCCATTACTCAAACTACAACAAACCTGGTAAACCTGTCTCTCCCTGCAGCTTTATTGTCACCCGGAATTTGTGATGAGTTACATGAATGCTGCGTAACAACACGAAACACACGGATGGCACCTCGTAAAAGTCTGATTAATGTGGTCATATAAAGGTTAAATGATAGGCGGCACACAAGAAGTTTTAATTTTACGAGTCTTTCGGTGTATATACCTCCACTGCTTTGACTCAGAGGCATCTGATAAGTGCTTGACAGTTGGGATTGTAAACGAGGCCTTGTTTGGGGGATTTTTAGTATGGCCTGAAGTGCTGTGTGTCCGTTAATGCATTTGCTAGTTAGACCAGTACTTCTCACACCACATATATTAAAGCTTTGGTGTCATTCAATCCCTGAGTGGATTCCTCATTGTTATGACATAGCCAATGTTTCTCACACATATTAAACTAAAGACAGTATAATTAAAAATTACCTTTGAAATGTGCAAATCTTTACAAACCTTTATGTCTGCATGTGTTCGAAACTCGCTAAGAACTTGGTATTTTACCCGGTTTCTCGTCGGTTTACGTTGGGTCACCTCAACCCCTTTTGGATAATCTAGCAAAACCCTAACCCTCAAAGGTTGTTTAACATAATATTTGCCTTAACCCAAAGATTAAACCTACAGGAGACCTTGCACCTAATAGTTTCAAACAGGGATACATTTATATTTATGAAGTACCAAGTTCCCTTCGCCCTCACCTGGTCTTTTCTCTTGGGGTCTCCCTGCTGCCTCCTCATTGGTTGGTTTCTCTGTTGGTGCGTCTTTCCTGTCCTGGGTGGACCACCTTCGGCCGCGGCAACCAGGTGAGATCAGAAGTGCTGGAGAGGGTTCCACACCTGAAAGAGAAGAGTCGTTATTTACTGAAGTTTCTTTCTTTCTTTAGTTCCTTCTCTTTCTCTTCCTCTCTTCTTTCTTACTCACAGCAGATTTGGTATCCTGGGGGCAGAAGCCTGATGTTTGTGAGGGAGATCCTTCCTCTGTCTCCATCGTCAAACTCCACCATCACGCTCCCCTCCTTCTCCTCCTCACCTGGACTTCCTGAAGTACAACACACAGGATAAAGGACATGAGTTGCCGGGAACGTACCAGTGTATGTGTGCAGAGCGAGGTGGCCTGTGCGTCTTGCCTACCTCGATGAACGTATCCGGGGTAAAGACAACGAGAGCGCTCGCTCCAGTAGGCACACACTCGCGTTCCTGCGGTCAGGATGACCTCGCTCTGAGGCCGCACGTCCAACACCTGGAAAAATCACAAAACTATCTGTATAACGCATGTGTTTCAAGCCGTACCCGGCGCTGCACAACTACTGCAGAATGTAACAGATGCTATGGAGCCTGAAGACCGAAACTCACAGCTTCCTGTAGTAGCTGCTCCAGCGAGTAGATCCGGGGGCGATTCCCTCTTTCCCCTTCGATGACAACACTAAATCTAAAAGAGAAAAAAGAATAAAGAATAAAACTCCTCAAGAACCAAACAGTTGTTTTAATTTGTAAGTTATAATTCACTGTTAGATTTCAAGGTTATCATTTTTAAAATAGAGGTTTTCTCAAGAGTGCTCAGTCGGTTCCCACTGGCAGCTGTGCTGGCTGCCGGTGCTGTGAGTCTTGGCTTTGTAGTTGTCTAGACTTCTTGTTTGTCAAGATTCACACAGCTAGTGCTAAGCTAAGTTTGAACATTTTGTACATTAGAGAAGACTCTGGTTACAGTATGTCTTTTTTAGTACTTAACTCAAGTGTTTTCCCCAGGAGATTGTTATCCTCCCACATTTAGATGCTTCTCGTATTGGGATCAACAACTACGACATGCATTCTCAATTATGTTCCCTGAATATGATCGCTGTTTTAAAAAACGTGGTTAAATTGAAACTAAACCCAAATGCAACAAGACTACCTGGACAGGTTTCTTCATTAATAAAAGATCATCGTTTGGCTTAAAATAATACGTTATTTAAATTAACATGGGTCTCCTGGCTGAAGGTCCTGTTTGACCAGGCTGATAGTTGCTGTGTGAAATAGTCACTCTGCTCTTTCCCCTGGAAGGTTGATGTTTTATTTCGTGAAGGAGTATTCATTCTTTTTAGCTGAGGTGGCGTTGTTTCTGTGGTGAGGCTGCAGGGAAGAGGGGCCTTACATGTCGGGCAGGTCCAGAGTTTGGACACAGGCAGCGTACAGCAGCTCATCCTCCTTGGAGATCAGGATCTTCAGGCCGTCTACCAACATCTCTTTACTCAGCACGCAGTTTGGCAGGGCTGCGGAGGGAGGGCGTGGTGGAATGATGGATGGATGGAGAAGATAAAGGGTGAGCTATATATAATTTGTGAGTGTGTTGAATAATTGCTATGTGAAGTGAAAAGGAGGAACAAAAAGGCAGAGAAGGGGGTGTGTATGTGTGAAAAGCATCCAATATGCTTTTTAAAGCCTGCATGTGTGTGTTTGTGTGTGTAATTATGTATGATGTGTCACTGTTTATGCCTACCGGGTATTCTGCAAGGCATGTTGGGAGGAAGGTGGATCAACTTTATCTCCTCCTCCTCCTCCTCTTCCTCCTCTTCCTCTTCCTCTTCCTCCTCCTCGCCCTCGGAAAAGCTGCTTTCCTCATCCAACCGAAAGCCGTCGTCTGCTGCAAAGCTCTGCAGGAGCCGGCTCACTGCGTGGCCCTTGGCCTGGACAGGAAACAGGATGTGAAATCAGTGGACAGAAAGCAGGATATGGCATCACTTCATATATGCTCAAAACTAATCTGCAGTAATCTGGATCTGCATGTGTCTGATGTCACCGCAGGCATTACGCCTTTTGTAAAGTGAGACTTCAGTTAAGCCCGAAGGATTTTCTTTTTCTCACTTGTCACCTTTCACGAGAAGGTCAGAGGTCACAGTCAGTAATAACTGCAGCTCTTGAACTGGTAGGACTTCAGTGTATTGCTCAAGGGCACTTCAGCAGGGTGGACGCCTACTAATGTAGAAGCTTGACTCCTAATTTACATTTTTACCCCCACACACACACACACACACACACACACACACACACACACACACACACACACACCAGATTCCATCTCCAGACCGGTTTAGGCTAGTCTATACAAAGATGACTGATGACTGCTGAAGGGAAGTCAGCTCGCCCAACAGGTTTCTGCTTGTATTCAGTCTTTCTAAAGAAGAGATCATAATATTCAATCAAAGATAGATGGTGTGTGTGTGTGTGTGTGTGTGTGTGTGTGTGTGTGTGTGTGTGTGTGTGTGTGTGTGTGTATCAGGTGTGTGAGCATGTGTTGTCTCTTGAAGTTTTCCACATCAGGAGACCATATATTTTAGTGACAGAAGTTTCGTCACCAGAGGGCATGGATGATTATTTCTCTCTTGTGCTGGTGGAGATATGTGTGTGTATGTGTGTGTATGTGCGTGTGTGTGCAGGTATATATGGGTGTGTGTCAGGTTATGGCCAATAGTTATCTTTATACTTTACTGTTTGGTTTGGAGTTATGTGTTTTTTGACATTCCCGCACAATGAGTCAAAGACCTCGGGGCGTCTCTCATTAAAAATTAATGTGGGTGTCTCGTCAGCGGCCGCCTGCATGAATGCAACAGGCCAGCAGTGTGTTAGCACAGCAGTGTGTATGCAAACACACACCTATAACACATAGGTTTATTTGGTATAAGTTATCGGTACAGCTCTGTCAGGCCTAATCTACGGGATTTTCAAACTTCCTAGCAGGGTGCGGCTCACGAGGAGTCACAATTCTTCTCTTACGCACATCTCCTGGTCACTCTGACCAGCGTCGGGTTTGTTACACAACAATCAGAATGATGCTTTTAACTCAAGAGGGATGTAATACAATTCCTTTAAACTCTGTAACAGCAGTAATTGATACTTGATATATAACCTTTTCGTCACGCCTCTAAAATTGGCAATTGCATCTCACCTTTCCCTTCTCAGTGTGCTTTCCCATGCACTTCTGTGTGACTGAACAAACATACCCCGTACCCCATACCCCCGTTCAATGGATGTTGAACTGAGGCGGCTTCCTGCCCGTGATATTAACTCCAAATAGTGTTGATTTTCCTTATAATTAAGCTCCTATTGGCAGAACAGGTATCGTGCACAGGAAGTTGTACAACGTTTCAAAAAGGCTTCATGGGGGGGGGGGGGGACAGCAACACTGTAATTCAAAGCTGTCTAGTTCCCTGATCATTTACACAGAAGTGCACATGAAGCAGCTGAGGAGGTAAATGTCCGTCTTTGAGGGTGTCGTTGACAGAGTCGTGCCACAAATCACTGCTGTCAGGGAAGTAAAATACAGCTGTGTCACTGTACGATTACAAGACACCACCCAACACTGGTCCTCACCTTTCCCAGAATGTCATGTCCCGAGGAGCTCTTTCTCACAGCTTCCTTGCTGCTCATGTTTGCTTCTGTCAGAGCTCCGTGGTTCCCCCGGCCGTGCCCAAAGCTGCAGCCCACTGACGACGCACCCCAGCTGAGCAGAGACGCTCTTTTAGTCCCCTGGTGGTCCGGATGTCTCCTTTCTGAGTTGGCGAAGCTCGGCCTTCTGGGTGCTCTCCTCTGATCTGCACTGGTCAGGCTCTCCATGCCTGAGGGTGCAGGGGGACGACAGGGAAGTTAGAGCTGGCAGATACATTTAAAAATGTCAATATCTGATATTAGATGAGATGAGATAAGGAATGTAGGGACTTGGCTTGGGAACTAGAGAGTTGCCGGTTGAGTGTGGACTGGTACTTTGAGAGGGGCCAGTTTGCCTCCTGGGCTCTGCCGAGGTGCCCTCGAGCAAATACTTGCATGGGTTAAATGCAAAGTCTAATGCTGTGTACATGTGTGACGATAAAACGTCAATTCTGATTTGAATCTTCAAGCCACAAAATATTTTTCTGAGCATATTAGATTGTCCTCGATGACTTAAATGAACAAAGACTTCCTGTAATTGCTCTGCCATCCTATAAACATCACCAACATATAAGTTATTTATATACACATCAGCCCTAGTTTACATTCAAGAGTGTAAGGAAACACAAACCATCCATATTACCCCAAAACACATGATGCATGAGCAGAAAGCAACCTTGTTTTAATCTGAAGCACTTTACATTTACAAGTTTATCTTTTTAAAACTACAACAAATGTATATTTCTCTTAAAGTCCTGATATTCTTCACTTGCAGCGACAGGGTGACAGCAGGCTGTACAAAGACACACGTATAAAGGTCTCACCGGGAGGCCCTGGTCTCTTACTCCTGGCTTTCTGGTTTGCTTGGAGCCTTGAGGACTGCGATGAGAAAGGCAGAATCCCGGCAGGGTTTGCAGGAGCTTCTTTAGAGGATGAGCTAATCTGGATGTCACCGGCTTCATCTTCGCTGTCGTCGTAGCTGCCGTCCTCCTCCTCCTCCTCCTCCTCCTCCTCCTCCTCCTCCTCTGTGGAATCACGACATCAATATGATCAGTCAGTAAGCGTCAAGTGATCTACATGTAACCAGCGTTAACTAAAGCGAGGGACTCACTTGATGAGGTGTATTGACAGCGAGCTTTCAATATTCCTCTAGCATCTACAGTTCAGTTCACAAGCGTTTGGCTAAACGTGCGTAATCGTGAATACAGAAGTTAGAGAAATGTTGCCGTTGATTGATTTAAACAAACTTTTCTCCGAAGGCTTTTTAAGAGCGACATTTTGTCACATATTAACTCCAAGCTGCACAATAATGCACGACTTGTTCCTTTACTGCAGTGACGGGAAGCAAATGTTGACACACATGCACATATGCAGGGCACGCACAAACATGGGCACATATACACACACACACACACACACACACACACACACACACAGATTGTTATTGGCAGCTGTGTGTCGCTGACTGCAGGGGGTTGTGTCGGGTGTCGACACATCTCTGACACACTTGTCACTTACATGGCGTTCTCGTCAACACTTTGCCTCAGTCACACACACAAACACTGAGACACACACACACACACACGCACACACACACGCACACACACACACACACACACACACACACACACACACATTCAACCACTACTTCTCTACTTTTCCGGGCCATCGACGCCACAAGGTCAGTTCGATTCTAGCGTCTTCCTGAAGTTTTGTTAGTTTCATATTAAAACCGTCCTCTCCTGTGACACATTCATTTAAAAGTCAGGAGGATTGTTTCTCCTCGACTCAAGGGGGAGCGCTTCTTCACGTCGTTGGGGAGGTAAAGAAGAAGAGAGGGGAAGTACGGGGTGTGAGATTCTGAACAGGGCCAGAGTGAGGCTCACGTTACCGTGTGGCGTTGAGGGCTGGGGTGGCTGTGTTGCATGCCTGTGGCAAGTCGTTAACGGTTTTAACGGTGTGACAGACGAGCTGGGAAGTGAGAGGAGGGCCCCCTGATGACGGCAGACATTTCACTCTCAGACGCTTCATGCACACACACACACACACACACACACACACACACACACACACTCTGAAAAGTGAAATCTCACAATGTCTGGTTGATGTTCTTTGAGCCATCAGCCACATCGGCACTGCTTAATGTGTAATAACCTGTGAACTCTGCTGGTGGGCTGGAGGACGATCAGACCCTCACAGACCTCCCCAATTCCCCCCCCCCCCCCCCCCCCCCCAGTGATTAGAGCAGCTGAGCTGAACTCACCGCGCTCTGAGCTGTCGCTGTCACTCTTCTCCTCCCGAACTTCCTGCTTGTCAAAGTTCCGGCCGTCCTTGTGGTGAGCTCTGTTCATGTTGACGCCCATTAGCATTTTGGGCTTTCGACCCCTCTTCCTCTTCACAGTCTGACCAGCTGCCCAGTCCTGCTGCAGGTCTGATGGAGAAACAGCAGGAGGAGATTTGAGTTTTAGCGTGGACAATAAGTGTCTGTATATATATATATATATATATATATATATATATATATATATATGCTCCATCTGTACCATGTACACACCTTTTCTTCCTTGTCTGCAGTGACTCTTGGAGGAGTGTTCCTCACCAGGGGTCTCTCTGCAGTGCAGCATGCCTGCCGACTGTGCACCTCGCTGGGCCGCAACCTTCTGCTTCAGCTGGGTCACCCGCCTGGCCAGCCTGGAGCTCAGGGCGCCGGGCCGACCTCTGTGCTTACAGTGAGCTTTCATCTGTAGATAGGGAGCGGAAAAGCTAATTATTGACTAATTTCTTCCCGCTAATTGAAATATCCAGGAAAGAAAAAAACATTAGCAGCAGGAAGTGGTTGTCAGTGTGTGTGTGTGGATGAACCCGGAGAGACCCTGGAGAGACCGACCTGTGCAGAGCTGTGGCTGGTGAAGACGTGATTGGACATTTTCTTCATGGCTTTTTCCTCCAATAAATCCAGCCCCACTCTGGAAAACATAGAAACACAGCAGAGACACACTTAAATGAGAATTTATCATATATAAAACAGATCACAGAATCAATCCCATCACACATTTCTTCCCTTTCATGGGTACGTTTTCTCTGCCTCTCTGCTCTCCTCTTTCTGGTTTCGCCTCCCTCTCCCATGGGTTCATTCATTGTCTCCCTCTCTCCCCACTCTTCCTCTCCGTCTCATAACTTTGATGAGGTAAGAGAGAAAGGCTCTGCAGACTGTCTGCGCAGTTCGACGGCAAACGCAGAAATATTCAGCGGCCGTGCGAATAAGAAACTCTGCTGAATCACCACATGAAAGGGTAAAAATTATCTAGTGTGAAGGAGAGTGGAGAAGAGACAGAGAGAGACGGAGACGGAGGGAGGAGGAGAATAGTTGTGGGGGAAGGGAAAGAGACAGAGAGAGAGATGAAGCAGTCTCGGGGGAGTCTGTCCGTTGACCGGAGCTTCAGGGCTCGATCGATAAACACTAACCTCTATTGAACACTCCTCCATTCCTCTCTCTCTCCCTCCCTGTCTCTCCCTGTCTCTCCCTCCCTCTCCCTCTCTCTCTTCCTGTCTCTCTCCCATTCCTTCATTGTATGCATGCTCTCTCACACCACAGGCGGCCAGCACACACACAGACAGCTCACACACTCTGTTAGCAGCTGGTGTCTGAGGCAGGTGAATCCTATATTCCCACAGAGGGAAGGTTTGGCTCTCAACATCTCCGCTCCCGAGAGAGGAGAAGAGTGGAGAGGAAGGAGAGGAAGGAGAGGAAGGAGAGGAGAGGAGAGGAGAGGAGATGAGAGGAAGGAAAGGAAGGAGAGGAAGGAGAGGAAGGAGAGGAGTGGAGAGGAAGGAGAGGAAGGAGAGAAGAGGAGAGGAGAGGAGAGGAGAGGAGAGGAGATGAGAGGAAGGAGAGGAAGGAGAGGAAGGAGAGGAAGGAGAGGAGTGGAGAGGAAGGAGAGGAAGGAGAGGAAGGAGAGGAGAGGAGAGGAGAGGAAGGAGAGGAAGGAGAGCAAAATGAAAGTAAAGGAAACGACGATCCAAACAATATCTACATCTGTTTATGTCCGTCCCGTATACTAGACAAGTCTGTCTGCATGGTTTTTCAGGGTTTGTGCTGCCGAGCACTTAGTTGCAATTAAGGGAAATACTACAGCAGATAAAAGTGTGCTTCCAACAGTTTGGGGAAGACTCCCCCCCGTGCACAGGTATATGAAGGGATCATTCTCCAAATGTTGTTGTTGAAGAGCTTGACTGGCTTGCACAGAGCACTGACCCCGACTCCATCCGACACCTTTGGCATGAACTGGAATGCCGCCTGTCAGTCAGACGTCAAGGCTTCGGTATACTTTAAGCGTGAATGTTTTTCGGATCATTGAGCAGCGGCTGATACCACCTCCTCCCCCCCGCCCCCCCTCACACCTTTAAAATGCTGGAATTGTAAAAAAAACTGACAATTTCTGTAGCTGACAATACAACAATCACACCCACTTTGCACAGCGGCTGGCCACATGAGCAGAGGTGAGAAAGTAAGCTGGGTTTAAACTTTTCTCTCTCTCTCTCTCCCTCAAGCTTTCTATTCTCTCTAACTATTGCCATCACTTTTTGTGCGTTATCATCCCCATTTGAACGATTATCGTGTCTCACACCTCGCTATAATGGCAGGCTTTTAACCTCGCTTTCAAGTGTGGCTTTTTCAAAATGGTTCCAAACACTTTTGCTTCAGGTGTGGCTGGATGACACACCGTGCACACTAGTTTGTTTCAAAGGTCTTTACTGTACAGCTAATGCAAACCCCCTGCAGCTAAGGTATTGGGAAGAAATGGAGGCTGTTAAAGCGGTATGTTAATGCCTGTGGTTTGGGAATGACGTGCTCATATAATGGACATGTGTGTATCGAGAGGGATTGTCTGCTGTGTTTGGAAAAGGCCTCTCTATCTCTCACCCTCTCGCTGTTTCATTTCCACCCACAACTCTCCGGAGAAGATGAAAGCGTAAACAAATGATACATGCCTGTTAGTAACAACAGAAATGCTGCTCAGGCACGTAGCAACCAGCGCTACTAATTAAACAAGTTCTCTGTGTGTGTGTGTGTGTGTGTGTGTGTGTGTGTGTGTTGCACCAGTATGTATGACTAAAGCCTTTCATCGTCATTTTCATTAGCGCTTTCTAATCATGGTAGCCGTGACAAACCCTGAGTTTCTCTAATCATTTGATCAAGGCGAGGGGTGCACATGCTAACAGAGGTGGGGCAGCATGAGAAAACACATTTATCATCGTGAGTGTTGAACACGGGCTGTGTGTGTGTGTGTGTGTGTGTGTGTGTGTGTGTGTGTGTGTGTGTGTGTGTGTCTGTAGCAATGTGCGGGAATGTGTGTCAGCGTCCAAATGTGTGTGCGTGTCGAAGGTGTTAAATAATGTGTGGTTGTGTGTTGCTGCAGGGGTGTGTGTGGGGGGGGGGGGTGTTGAGTCGTTTATCACTGTAATAACTGTGCATCAGGACTTTGTCCGGCTGTATTAATATATGCTTGAGGTTCACGGGGAATCGGGACATAATCAATGCAAGTGATAAATATGATTAAAAGTGATTAACGATGATTAATGAAGGTCTCATCTCCATTACTTTCTCTCATTTAAAATCAGCATACAGCTCCCATCACATAACCCATAGTGTGTGTGCACATGTGTGTGTGTGTGTGTGCGCGTGTGTGCATGTGTGTGTGTGTGATCAGCTCCTTCCAGTGCCCAATCAAGCAAATCATCAGCTATAGAGCATTTGAATCAATTCAGCTAAAGAAGAACTTCTTGAAAATCAGCCGCGCCTTTCACTAAGAACACAAACAGAAATCAGGATGAATGAGCGGGGCTCGCCAATCACGCTGATTATACTGACGCAATATCAGAGGACTGACCTGAGTCTTTTGGAGTTCTCCGCAGCAGCTGGGCCGGGGGTGGACTTGCGCTTGCGGGGGCGACCGGGCCCCCGGCGGGCAGGGCTGAGAGACGTCTCCACTTTCCTGCAGAGAGGAAGACAGGGAGGAGGAGGAGGAGGAGAGAGAGAGAGGGAGAGAGATCAAAGATGCAGGCCGGACAGCAGGAGAAATCAGGAGGAAACTTGTATCGGCTACAGGTCAAACTGCATTAGGTATGAGCAGGCAGCGAGTCCTGATGAATCAGTAGGATGCGGCATGACAGCAGAAATGTGAATGTTGGAATGCACGACTCAATCTAGACAATGTGTGTGTGTGTGTGTGTGTGTGTGTGTGTGTGTGTGTTGTCTCTGCTCACTGGTGGTCGTGTTTCCTCTGTAGCTTGGCCAGTTCTCTCTGTTTCTCTTTGTAGCGGCGCTGTAGCTCAGCCAGCTGGACACGCATGGACAGCTCCTGCCCTCCCATCGTCTCCATGGAGCCCTTCACTGGGCACACCTGACACACACACACACACACACACACACACACACACGCAAATTAGGGGAATTTCAATGCTGAACACAATCTGAGGTTAACTGTCATTGGATATGTGAAGCAGCCAGATTGATGTTTGGAGGGATTAACAGAAGTTTGGTCACTACAATATTTCATGTATAGTTATGGTTATAGGTGTCGTAACCTTGTGCTGCATGTAAACATATGTGTACACATGATGATAGATAACACGGACAAAAGTAAGGATGAGCTTTTAGTGATTTAAAGGTTATTAGGAAAAGCTTTA